>NC_061089.1:75559990-75564990 GCF_015104395.2 Macrobrachium nipponense
AATAGCGCAATAGAACATTCAAAGGCAAAGGAAAAATTATTATTATATTATTATTATTATTATTATTATTATTTATTATATTTTATTATTATCATTATTAATATATATGATATATATATATATATATATATATATATATATATATATATATATATATATATATATATATATATATATATGTTTTGAGATTTATACAGAATTACGCATCGTAGAAGAATCCTGCTGATAAAATCATACTTTACACTCACAAAATGTACAGTAGAACTATTACCCTCATGATTTTATATTATAAAACGAAGAAGACGAGCAGCTGTGATGATTTCCCTCCGTAGACTTTGTGTCGCTTCCAAAGATTTCCATTCGTTCTCTTATTCGTCCGTGTGAGTGACTGGCTTCTTTGTTACTCTGCCGCCTTTCTCCCCCTTTCTCTGTCTTTTTGTGCTTTGACTGGGCGAGAAGTCAATTTGTACTCGATAGTTTTTTATGGCAGTGTTTTTCCAAAACCAAACGACAGTTAATAATAGGTAGGGAAGCTTGAATTGAAACCTATCTTGCTGTGTCTGTCTTTTCAAAGAAAACAATAGAACATACTATCTTTTTCAGTTTTATCTTTATTATTTATAATTATATAATGATTTTAATCTTGCCTTGAATTTCTTATTTTAGTAATTTTGGTTATTTTTATTAAATTGTATTTATTTTCAAGGGAGAGAACAAATAATTTCATGATTTTTTGATTTCTTGAATAGAAAGACTCTCTCTCTCTCTCTCTCTCTCTCTCTCTCTCTCTCTCTCTCTCTCCCTCTCCTCTCATCTCTCTCTCTCCTCGCCTTGCCCTTTTGAACGAAAAATGCAAGTGTCTTTCAAATACCCGACCATCTGTAGGACAAACGACATTCTTCCACCCTAGCTGGGTTCCGTCATTAGTCTTAAGCATTTTTCTGGAACATTTGAATCTACTCATTGTGTGGCGTGAAACAAAGCTCATTCATTTTTGGGGGGGGGGGGGGGCAGGCTTTGCTCCATAAAGACTTAATTCTCTTCATACGTCAGGACCAAGTGACTAATTACACATTACGTAATTGCGCACTGAAAAAAGTGGAATGTTTAGAGCAATTAAGCGATTGTTTTTTAACTTTTTGTCGACGGAAGAAAAACTAATTGCCCCTTTTTTCCTTTTCTGGATTCTTTTTAATGCGCAATAGTTCTTCTATGGTTTAGGGGCCGAGATTGGTATGGCTGGGGCCGGTGCCCCCCCCCCCCCCTTATAAAGATAAGTATTAAAAAAAACACACTCATACATTTTCTGTTTAGAAAACTCCCCGGCAAATATTTTCTGTAATTTTGATATAGGCATATGTAATTATATTAAGGTTAACGGAATAATGTATTAAGGAATGGAACACTTATTTAGAAAAGGAATAATTATCGTCTAGTTAAGACGGCCACAAAAAACGGTTCATCTTGTTTCATACCATCTTCGCTCGCCATATTTTTTTTTTTTTTTTGCTTTGTTTGAATTAAGCACAGAATTATGTTGAGTTTTGAAGATGAAATCTTCAAAAGAAAAATCCTTTTTGTATTCTTTATTCTATTTTATTCTAATTATTAACCTACTGCCTCATAACACTTTCGAAAGGTTTGTGCTGATTTTATTTATGAGAGGAAACATTGAAAAGAATAAATAAGACTTTATTCTATTTTCACATATATTAAAAATTTGCGTTATGGCCTTTTACCCGATTTTTTCTACATTCCGTTGACATCATCTTTCAGAACTATTGATTCAAATTTTCTTAGTTCATGCGATTTCATCACTTCAAAGGGCAAATCGCTGTTGGCTAACAATTTAAAAGATAAAAAAAAAAAAAAAAAAAACTAAAAAAAAAAAACTACAGTTGTACCGTAATCCGCTGTGAACTGGATAGAAACTTTAAAATTCGTATTATGTGGGAATTTTTTTTTATTATTTATAAATGATTTAGATGGGTTACAATAAGCTAATATGTTATTGTTGTTATTACATACCAGAAGGATAGGGTATCAGGTTCCGGATCTGATTCCATTGCAATTCCTCGTAGGGGTTGTCAACAAACCAGCCCAGCTAAAGGTAAGCCACTGCCTTAGCAACCACGCATTGCTTTCATTTTCGCTTTACTAAATCTTTCTGATCTCAAACGTCGTATATATAGAATTCGTCCTTGTGATCATCGGCTTGGCATGCTAAGTAGTCAAAAGTGTTTGGGAAATTACTGACCTATCTCAATATTTGGTTTGGGCGTCCTCACCGCAGGACTTCGAAAAATGTATCTACTCCTCTTTTCCTCCCACGTCTCTTCACATTTACCGAAGATCTGGTAACTGCTCGCTTCCACTCTTAATTCCTGTCTTATTTTATATCAGTTGTTAGCGACAGCACAACATTCACGCCCTTCTGGTGATTCCGTTCTTCGGCATACTCTTTAAGCTTCGCTTCTACATTACACCCATCGTTGGAGGGTATCTATTTGTAATTTTTATTCTGTATGAGAATTTTCATTATGTACATCCTTGCTCGTTTTATCACAGGGCGGCAACGACAAGAACAGGCAAAACAATAAAAAAAATGTGTGTGTATACCTGTGTATACCGGCACACACACATTATATATATATATTATATATTATATAGATATATATATATATATATATATATAATTATATATATATATATTTATATATATATATAATTATATATATATATATATATATATATATATATATATTAATAGATAATCTGT
Organism: Macrobrachium nipponense; assembly: GCF_015104395.2. Taxonomy (NCBI): domain Eukaryota; kingdom Metazoa; phylum Arthropoda; class Malacostraca; order Decapoda; family Palaemonidae; genus Macrobrachium; species Macrobrachium nipponense. The sequence goes on from NC_061089.1 coordinate 75,562,770, forward strand.
ATATTATATATATACAACATACTCCACTCCTGACTTGGCATCTTTCGGCTCCTTTCATTCGGAAGGATCTTTAAAATGTTAATCCTATCCCGACGGCATTGTTGCCGTCGTCGTTGGCGCTGCCGATGCTCCTTAGAGTCGTTGGAGGTAGCTACCGTTGCCGTCTTGTTGTGCTATAACAACGCCAGGAAAGAAGCGACGGAGCGCAACGAAAAAGCGAAGAGAAGTTCTGGGAAAATATATCTCGTAGATTTTCATTAAACCGAAAGCAGCTGGGATTCTTCATAACACTCCATCAGCACAGGAATGGCCTTTTAAGTCTCACGCAAGGCTCTCGCTCCTTTTGATTTTATGGCAAACAGCTTTCCATCGGGGGGAGGGGAGGGGTGGGGTTGGGAGAAGGGAGGGAATAGTGTATGTGCGGTAGGGAAAGGGTGGAGGGCGGGGGGGAGGGGGGGGGGGTGACGGTATTGCATGCGTCTAAAACTCGGCCAAGATTTCGCTGCTTTTTTAAATCGAAGGGAATAAGAGACATTGTGAAATCGAAAGTTGAAAGTGATAGCTCTTGTAGTCTTTCCGTAAAACTGTTGCACGGTTCTTAATTCTTTTTTGAACAGGAAGAATCCTAAATTTGAAATACGCTAATGGGAGTTTTTCTAGTTTGCAAATGAAAGTTTTTACGGGTTTTGATAGGAACTTATTAAAAAAATGAATTCCACATTTTTCTTGCGATAAATTTCCATTCCACACTGTAATATAAATTTTTTTTATTACGTTTTACTGCCATGAAAAAGAAACGGGTTACAGCTTATTAATAAATAAGTTTAGCAATTAAAAGATTTATTCACTAAGACTGGTAATACAGTGAAGGCCAGGGTTCCACATTTCTAAATAAAGAAAAGGAAGAATCATGAAGGATGGCTTCTGAACTTGAAATATCTACTTAACTTTAGCAAGAATCTGGCCCTACTTCGAGACCTGTAGTGAAAACAGTTAGTGGTCCACTTTCTATCAGCTCTAGTGGGCATTAACCTATATTAAAGGAAAAAAAGTCTGCATAGCTAAAGTAAACTGATAATGGAAAGGACATCCTACCTTGTGAACGAACCAGATAATGAGAATTTCGGTGTAAGCTTGTCATGGTGCTGTAAGCGCTGCCATATGTAATTTTCTTCATACTGAAAATGGTCAGTGGAACATAACGTGCTATTTAAAATGTCTGAACTTTTCGAGAGATATCAAACAGATAAATTGAAAGACAGTTGCTGGAACTCTTGACATTTAAGATAATCAATTCATAGGCGATGAAAAGAAAGGATTTCACTTCATTCAAGATTCCTTATCCTTGTCTTTGTATAACTCAACAGAAATGTGGAGAAAATTTAAGTAAGTCTTATTACGATGTCGTCACCGCGTCGGAATGGAAGCATTTCTTGTACAATAAGTAATAAAACATTTTCCGTGTACTTTTAAATTTGATTTTAAAATCAAATATGAAAAACACTCTAAAACAAGTGTAATGCAAGATTCGATTGCTTTTAGTTTTTGACAATATTCACAAAGGTTCTTCAGCAAATTAGAAATCACGATCGAAGAATGTCCCAGTAATTGCGAAAAGACTGGCGAATAATGCAAATTCCGTTGGCACCTCCTCCTTTGTGAGGAGCTCAGCCCACTCCTTATGCTAATGAGTTTCAATATCAGCAGTAATGGAGCCGCCATTTCGCAAGGATGATGGAAACACACTCTGCGAGTTATCTCCAGAGCAAACATCCGGGATCTTCTGACTCAGACCGTGATTATAATCAAATACTCGTTTGACTCTCTCGAAGTGGATTTGGGGATGAGATTCTTTGATCCAGTTTCATTCATATCTATCTGCCATTTAACATTTTTTGCTCTGGAGCATTATTAACATTTCAGAAAATGCCCTTAATTACATGCATAGATGTCTGAATACCTTGTTTTCCTTTTCTGTCATGAATTTTACACGCTTAGCTGTAACCCTCTTTAAGATTTTAGTACAATTTCTTTAATTATACGCAATTTCAGGGATATAAATTTTGATCGGCATTCCCTCAGATAAAAGTACTTCCCATTTGCTAGATTGCTTACCTTGGATATTAACGTTCACTGGTGGACGACAGTTTTGTTTTTTATCATTGTATTTACTTAAAATAAGACCTTTATGCACTTCTTAGAATGCTTTATTTTAGCATAC
>NC_061089.1:75572490-75589990 GCF_015104395.2 Macrobrachium nipponense
CTGTTTTACCCTTATCTTTTTAACACCGTTTCCTGTCCGGATTTTCGCAGTTTCTTCTCTCTCTCTCTCTCTCTCTCTCTCTGAGCTTCTGTTATTTAACCCATACTTCATCTGGTCTAATATGTCTCGGCACCACACTATTTTTCTCTTTCTTTTTCAGTCCCTCTCTCGTGGGTCAGAGATTGTAGTATGTTTTTACCGATTCCACATCGGCAGACTTGTTTATCTCCATCAGATTTTTTATTCAGTGTCAGATTCAGAATCCGAAATAAGCGACCAGCAAAGTAATGTTCTCAGGTTTTCCAACAGAGTTATCTTATTAAAATATTTTATGACGTCACGTCCTCACGAGTCGATGTTTCTGCACCCTTTGCTCCTCTCTCTCTCTCTCTCTCTCTCCGTGGTATCTGCAAGAAATGAAGAAATATGGCGCTTTTGAAACGTGTTCACGAATGAAAAAATTTATTATTAGATTTTGCTGGAGTTTTATCTTGAAATTCCGTAAGGAAGATTATGAAGATAGACTAGAAAATGCTGTTGCGTAAAAATATATTATTGAATCAATCTAGAGCTTGAAAGGGTTCTTGTAAACATCCACGAGAGGAGCCAGTTATCGGGCAAAGGACATACTACTAATGAGCTTTCTGATGAGTTTATGAAAGACTTTTGAAACTGGGGAAAAAAGTCCGTTTGCGCAAGTGCTTTATCCTCGACGGGCACTTAATAGGACTAATGGGTTCTCGTAAACATTTGTGGGCCATCAATAAGTTTTTTACGTACATTAACCTGGTTCTCCAAGGTCGGAGGCCAATGTTGAGTGCAAAACCTGATCATATTTTTCCTCCAGAGTTCAGAAACTATGATAATTAGAGGTCCAAGGCCCATGCTTTCCAAAATACCCTGCTATGAGACGAAAGAGGAACACCTGACGCCTTCATCTTGCTCATGCTGGCTCGGCTTCTGGAGTTGAGCTTTTGTTGATCTTCTGAGATTTACATCAGACTGTGAAGAACGGCGAAGCGGCAACCGATCCGAATGAAGCTCAATATATGAACAATGTGAGTCTGGGAGTGCAGCGACCAGTTTTTTTCCTAACTTGTTTTTCGAAAATGTGAGATCTCAGGTGTTGGGGGCTTGGCCAGGAATTGCGGTTGGATATGTATGCGATTGTGTCGCACGACGTATGTACCTATGCGTATTACATTAGTCTAGAGATAGAGAGAGAGACACACAGACAGACAGATTTAACAAAAAGTGTTAGACTGTGTAGCTATGAGACTCCAATTATTATCATTATTATTAATATATACATAATCCTTATCGCTATTAACTGTTTTTTGTTCTTGGTGTTCTCACCTGGATATCATCCCGTCAAATATAGTCTTTGTCACGGGATAAAAAACTCTTAAAAGATGGCTGCATTTTAGTTAGTATCTTAACATACCGCGAATATAAGTTCTCTCGTCCCTTATATACCTTATTTACCTTTACTATGTTAAATATTTTGCATTTTCTTAATCTAATATATATTTTTCCTGAATTCCACTTAGCTTTCGAGTTTCCCCTCCCCCCACCCCCCCCCCCCCCCCCCACACCCCCCCCCCCCCCACAAAAAAACAAAAAAAGAAACAAAAAAAACGGCAGCTCGTTTTCCAAAGGAAAATTAAAAGAGGAGGAAAATGACAGAAGCGAAGAAGGTCTCCGGGAACATCTGGTCACGACGTCGTTCAGAGTTGATCCAGAGCCGCCGCAAAGGCTTCTTTATCACTTCTAACTTTTCTGCAGTTTCCTCTCTACAAAGCAAAACCTGGTTTTCACAACCCAGCTGTTCTTCGTTTGATGACGTGATTCCTTAGATGCTATTTATCTTGTTCTATTTCTCCTGATTCACATCACGGGTCTTAAGAGCGGACTGAGAAAATGGTAATGGAAATGCTGACTGAAGGAAGGAAGTAAGTAAGCTTGATTCTCTCTCTCTCTCTCTCTATCTCTCTCTCTCTCTCTCTGTATATGTAAGTGTATGCACTTATTCCCATGGCATTGCTATTAGTATTTGAGAAATGGTTCATGGTTACACCTAGATAAATAGCTAATTGCAGGAGTTGTTAAACAAAAACAGAGAGAGAGAGAGAGAGAGAGAGAGAGAGAGAGAGAGAGAGAAAGTAGTAGTATCGGTATTTATATCACAAATTGATCAAGGTAAGACTTATAATTGTCGTGATTACTTGATAAAAACATCTTGTCTGTCTGTCTGTCCCTTTTTTGTTATAGTGATCCTGGACCAAGGCGATTTCTTTCTGTCCGTACCAGTGAGCCAAACGTCATTCCACCTCTGAAGACCTTGTTAGCACTGAACTTGTCGCTGTTGAGTGTTGATACAACAGCTATTCTTGTGCGTAAGTGTCGGGGAGGAACTATGGGGCGCTGGCGTCCTATAGAAAAAACATTAGTTTTCGACACCGATAAGCCATCAGTCATAAACCAACCCGTTTTCACAGACGTAAAAAAAAAAAAAAAGTGGAAAGTGTAAGAGTTGGCCTTAGTGTGTTACACAGTGGGCCACTGCCGCTGGCATTAGCTACCAGAACCATGAAATTGACGCTTACTTAAACTTTTTTTTTTTATTATTTGTTCTGTATAAACGGGTTGGTTTAGTGATTGATGTATATTCATTTATCGGTGTCGAAAACTATGGTTGTTGTGAACTAGCTTACTTAACTAAATAAATATATCAATTCCATTTGTGTGCGTTTAGTGGGCATACAAGTTTCTGATCATTTCATCTTAATTATTGATCATATATAACAAAAACATCACCCTCTTCGTAATGATCTTGAATTCTAACGTTAACAAGTGTAGACCGTTGGTACGGGTAATTCTTGCGTCGCCATAAGAAACGAATTGATAGCAAAGGTATTCTTCCTACGATGTTATGAAGCATTAAATACTAAAGTTCACTTTCGCCGCAGTTGGTTTGATGAATCCAGTGGTTCTCACTTATACCTTTAACATTTTACCACACTTGGAGGCTGCCCTAATCTCGTTTTAGCCTAAGGCCAGCCTATCTTAAACGAGCCATTAAGCAGCGGTTGAAGATGCCACTTCATCTCTGTGAAAAGCTAGACTCGGTCCTTTTGCCAGAGTCAACATCAACATTAACGGAGCTGCCATAGAGCAAGCAAGGATGACGGAAGTACTACTTTCTGTCAGTCATCTCCACGCGAAGTATCCAGGGATCTTCTGACTTGGTTGGTAATTATAATCAAATATTCAGGAGATTTTCTGTCTGTGAATTCTGGGTCTGGAAGTTTTCGACTGGGATTTACGTTTCGCGAAAGAGTATTGCTTGGAACTATTCCAATTAGTTTTTAATTACTTAGATATCTTTATCTTATCTATGAAAACAGTTTATGATTACCTTATGGTACTGCTTATCTTTATTCTTTCGGATGTTATTGTTTAAATATTTTCCTCTGAATTCGTTTCAACTTTTTTTTTTTCCTCCCAAACGTGTGAGAGGGAATAATATTTGCATATAATTCTTTATCGTCAGATAATTTAGAATTGTATGCAGGAAACTTTTGCTCGATTAGATTTCGTATTTGCTTTCCCCCAAGGACGCGGAATTAATTATGTGAATCTGCATTTTCATTGAAAAAATTACAATAAGAAAACAAGGGATGAAATGTATCATGAATGATTAATAGGAGATTATGCAAATATCTGATAAAAATCTAATCTTTATGACGCGATTTTCTCTCTCTCTAGCCAAAGAAATAATGATTCTCTCTCTCTCTCTCTCTCTCTCTCTCTCTCTCTCTCTCTCTCTGTCTTTTCTTTCCTTTCCTTTCTTATATCGCTGAATTATATCTAGGTAGTTTCTCATCTTCCTACTACATACAAAACACATTCACACCACCAAATATGATAGATAGTCACATATGCACACGTAACCGTTTTACAACTACAAATCAAGCTAGAAATACTCCTTAATATGAATTCACTTTACCTGGGGAATATCTTATACCCAAAGGGAAAGAAATCGAAAAGTTACGAGTTCATTGTGCTCTTTATTTCAAATACAATATACTACATTCGGTGGAACAAGTTACCTTTACGATATATATATATCATATATATATCTATATATATATATATATATATATATATATATATATATATATTATTTTATATATATTATGATATATATATGATATATATATATATTATATATATATATATATATATATATATATATATATATATAGTATATATATATATATATATGTTTGTGTGGGTTGTGTTTATTAGTAATGTCTTACGTTTCGCAGAATTCAAGAAACACTAAAATAGTGTGAAGAAAATGGGCTTCTTAGAGAAAAAGAGAGAGAGAGAGAGAGAGAAATTATGTATGATGTATCTATATACGTTTATACGTACATATATAGTTAAAATCAGTCGCGCTTCCAGCTTTTTTTTATATAGCCTAATGGCCTTTAATTGCGGGAATATTATCTTATTCATGCTATTTATATTTACATATTTCACAGCAATCCTCCGCCAGTAGTAGACACCATTTTCACTGACGATATCTGTCCCGCCACCATCTTTCAAAGATCTAGCCATAATGAAGAACGGAGTTATACATCAAAGCAACCCATGGCGCTTTATAATGATCATTATTTTCCTGTATATTTAGGAAAATTCTCCCAAGTCTTATGATTACAGGAATCTAGAATTCGGAGAATCCCATTCACTCCGAGAATGAACGTCCACCTGATATAGATATTCATTTGCTGTGTGAGGTGTGATGTTCTATTCTTGTCGCCGTTTGCGTCCAGCACTGACTGAAAATTGCGATAAACTTCAATCACCGCAAATTGTTGCAATGATAATCGTGCCAAGATTGTATCCTTGGGTTGTATCTATAAGGAAAGTTATTCATCAATAATAATGATAATAATAATATAGTAAACATTTGTTTCCGAGATACAATTCTTTATGTTAAATTTCTTTCTCTCTCTCTTTCTCTAAGATATATTGCTTTAACCCAGTCTAAAAAAATTTGGCTTTCGTTCCCCTTTAAAAAAATCATCACTTATAGGTACATATAGGTTAAGAACCTTGTCGGCTTAACCACAACTACAGGAATATACTTTGCTGGTTGCTTTGAATGAATTGTTTTGAAATCTCCCAGGAACTAATTGATTGCAAGATAATCCGAGACTATTTCCCCGATCTCATTCTGAATACACAGAGAATAATTCCATCATGGGGAAAGGCGATCCAGAGAGGGAAGTATTGCTGAATGCATGATTCTAAAGGGGAAGTCCGAATATATTGATCTTGCTGAGAACCGAAGATCAATATATTCCGCAGCCACTTTTCTAAGGAACAAAGTCGTATAATTGATAATTTCTGAAAAGAAAACAACAACGACTGTTAGAAGTCTTCAGGTTGAGTAACAGTCATTGTAGAGAGACATGCGACTTATATATCTCAATGGGAGTGTGGCTGCTATATTATAACCAGGCCTGTCAGTACACCACATTCCACTTGGATGGAAATTCGTTTGAAGAATAAGCGGTTCGCTCCTGGAATTCTTAATAAGACTCCATGACTGAATGATTAGAAGTTATTTGACGGTACAAGCTACTAAAGTACTGACGCTAGAATTCTGATAAATAAAGGTACTCTTAAAATTCCAAGGAGTTGAGGATGTGAAAGCATGCCACAGAAACCTCATGTCCACTAACTGCAAAATTAGAGAAAAGCCATAAACTGGTACTTGAGGACTTGCTGGCTGGATAACGGCTTACATTTTAATTAATCAGGTCGTCTACCCATTTACCAGCCAATCAGGTCACACACCAGTTGACGAACCAAGGCGAGGACTACAAGCCATACACATCAGGTCACTGTCGTTTAACAAACTAGTTGTTCCAAACGATGACATCAGGAACACCCATAACAGGGATATTGTCTGTTAGCACCTGGAGGAGAAGAGATTGTCCACCCTACTTTAGGCTACTGCTTATAATGAGCTTCGGTCAGAACTAAAGCCACCAACGACGAACTTTCTCGTCAGGGAGTCAGTTCACCCTTCCGTCAATCGCCAAAACTTCATAGCTGACTAATGGACTCCAATTTTTCTGTTTTATTATAACTACTAAATTAAATAGGAAAGTAATTCATTTGGAAATATTGTGTGCTTGTAATAATTATGCATGCAAAAGTATATGAAGGTGAGACGAAGATAACTCAAGAGTATTGCACACATCCATCTATCCCACTAATCGATCATACATACATGTAAATAAATAAATTCTTCTGTTAAAACAGGATACGCATCAAGTATAAAAGACCCATTAAAACGATGTTTTAAATCTAAGGACTATATTTCGGTGGACTTTCTTCCATCCTTAGCAAGCAGTGAATGACAGAAGGAGTTTCATTAGAGAGAATACATAGTAGGAGATATACCCTTAGGTGATGCCTAGGGACGTCGCTGAGCCATCGTGGATTCCGTTAATTGTCTTAATCCGCTTTATCGTTGCCTTAAGAAAGATGTTATCTATTCGGTCTGAGTCCCAACTTCCATTTGAAAGGTTAATCCTATTATTTTGTTGTTTTATTAGAGAAGATTCCACCATCTGACTTAACCTAAGGGCATATCTCCTACTATATATTTCTCTCTAATGAAACTCCTTCTGTCATTCATTGCTTGCTAAGGATGGGAGAAAGTCCACCGAAATATAGTCCTTAGATTTAAAAGCATCGTTTTAATGGGCCTTTTATACTTGATACACACACACACTCATATATATATATTAATATATATATATATATATATATTATATATATATATATGTATATATATATATATGTGTGTGTGTGTGTGTGTGTGTATGTAGGGAAAGAGAGAGATAGTCTGTTTGCATCATTATTCTGGAGTTAATCTCCCTCTCAACTTCAGATGCTTCTGCAGAAAAAAAGCTACTTGTTTAATCATTTACACAAAAAAAAAAAAAAAAAAGTGACTAGTGTTTCAGGAGTGTCTGGCCATGGCACCTGCCAAAGTTATCCTGAAATGAAATTGCATTCTCACTCCCCAGGTATTTGGAGCTCTCAAACATTTCGAACTTTGTCTATATTTCACCGAAATGATGACTGACTTTTTTTAACTTCTTCCTTGCCTCTCTCTCTCGCTGCCAGTTTTCTGACTTTGCTATGAATAACAGTTTCATGATTAAAAATGAACGTGCACTATGGACCGGTTACATTCTTGATCAGAGAGTCCCATCTCTCTCTCTCTCTCTCTCTCTCTCCCTCTCTCTTCTCTCTCTCTCTCTTCGCATCTCTCTCTCTCTTTCGATTTATTTATTTCTGTAATAAGCTATCTAGCTGCTATTGACCCTTGCAATGTTCCATTTTGGAGGATTATAAATGTCATGGAACAGTTTACCTGACTGATCCGACTTCCTTTGCTATTGAGCATTTTGATATTCCAGTTCTGGAGCTTTTGTTCCGGTTGAACATGCCACTTTTCGCAAAACCTTTTAGTTAGAGTGAAGGCAGTGGCAGTGATCGGAGGCTCGTATAAGTTGTGTGGGGAAAAAAAAAAAATTTAAATCTGAAAAAATTAAGCCTCGTAAATTTACATTCAACCGAAGGAGGTGAAGTCTGCATAGCTCTCCATTAACACCATAATTACCTCGTCAGGCTCACACCATAATCTCAACTCCAGTGATTACGTTAGTATGACACTATATTCTCTTTTTGGGTTTCGGGCATTTTTTTTTCTTTGCATTTTGAGTTTCTTTAAAGAACTCTGCATTTCTACTGTAATAAATTCATCACCCCTCCCCCCAAAAAAAGAATATTTGGATTCATCAGAAATATATTCCTGTCAAATTATATTCTAGTAATAACAGGATTTTTCCCAGCCCATTTAAGACTGCTGATTTAATTGACGTGCCTATTTACAGTATTCTCTCAAACTGAAGCTGTGCAAGAAAATAAGCAGCGCCTAATGGGCATGTGACATAACTGAGGAAAAACTTTTGCCGTCAGGAGAATATTATACACCACTAAATACAGAACAACGCAGTGCCATCTCTCAATGACAGTGGGAGGGAAGAAGTATTCATAAGTACTGACTCATGTATTGCTAATGTCCACCACACTATGTTAGTTTATTCTTGGTCCCTGAAAAGAGAAGAGGCAAGGACGTAGGCTGCTTGCCAGCAAATGTAGTAAACATCTTTTAAAACTTTATATAGAATGAAGATATAAGTCTAAGAAAAAGTGATTCATTGCTTCAAAAGGCTACACATATTTGTTAAATATGAGGCCAAATTCATTCGTAGAAGAGGCAATGGCCCAATATTTCTTTAGTACTTTAGGGAATCAAGATACCACACCATCTTCCGGCGGGCTTCAGCATACAAATTGTGCTTCCTATAAAAAGTGATGTTTTACTAATGCTAATATCCGAAGAAATAATGGACAGACAAAAGAGGAAGAAAATAAGAAAATTCAAATTTGTCATTGGAGCTATGCATCCTACCCGTTTGTATTTATATAAATCTTATTGCACAACATCTGCCATTCTTCGCAGATTATCCCTCTGTCCAAAAAATGACGGTTCTTATATATTTCAGAACCTAGTGTTTTTCTACACAAGTCTAATGAGACATATTGAAGCCTTAATATGTATAGTAGTATGTATGTATGTATGTATGTATATATATATATATATATATATATATATATATATATATATGTGTGTGGGTGTGTGTGTGTGTGTGTGTGCGCGCGTGTGTGTGTATGTATGTGGACACACACTGCATCTAAGATGTTGACCTTCCTTGCTGGAGCAAAATGTCCTCGTCAGTTATAATTCCCTTTTGAGTTATCTCAGAGTATAGTAAATCGATATTAAACTATATTTGTGTGTGCATGTGTGTCTCTCTCTCATAGCAAAAGTAGACAGTAACCTGTTTATGTTAAACGAAAACTAGACAAGAAATAATGGATGGAAACTAGATCGAAGAGATGCAACACATCCCATTGTGGAAACTTATTTACATACAAGATATGTGACACATGGAATAAAGTGCCACCAGAAGTTGTAAACAGCAAGTGTGGATGAGTTTTAAAGAAAGCTAGACAAAATCATTAGGACACTTTAAATAAACAGTAAAACCTGCTCATAGAGATAAGTGAGCACATGACGTCTCCTCGGATGGACTAATAAGTCTTTGAGACATCCTAATCCTTGTAACTCTCTCTCTCTCTCTCTCTCTCTCTCTCTCTCTCTCTCTCTCTCTATCTCTATATATATATATATATATATATATATATATATATATATATATATATATGAAATGAGTATTGAGAATATAATATTAACACCATTTTGAATGTAATTCATTAACTTGCATATGCATAGTTTGATTTTGCTGTCCGGTGAAAATGATCAGAAAGCGAGTGAGGCGGAATATTGAATCTGTTGACATTACACTACGAAACGATGATGTCGGAAGGAAGAAGAATGTCTTCGTAACGAGATCTATTGCTGAAGGTCATCTTGAACATTTTTTTGTAATTGTCATCCTTGACTCCCATGGAGCCAGAGCAGGGCCCTGATATGTAGACATATCATGTTTTGGATGGCGCGATGTTGAAAGATGGCTGTCTCAATCGCGACGACCGGAGCGAGACAGGTTGCGTGTGTTCGTGTGTTCAGCGGAAGTAGGTACACTTCCGAATCTGGTTTTAGTTAGATTTCATGGGTGGGACTATTAGCTGTATGTGACGTCACGAACTCTTCCAGGGTACTGAACTTGTTACGTGTTAGTGACGTCATCTGAAGAGGAGTGTCTTGTGAGAAAGTTCATACGAGTATGGTATAACGTTAAGATGTACCCTTTGATAAGCTTAGGGTATTCATAGAATTTTTTAGTTCACTGCGAGTTAAGACTTGAGTCCCGGAGAGATGGGACGTTGCCACCGCGTGGACTGTGTAAAATGGACATAAGAGGAACTCTGTCTGTCTGTCTGTCGGTCTATCAACCTTGTGAGCCAAACAATTACTGAATTTTGATAAACCCCTGTTGTGTATATTACCTAGTAAAGCGACTAGTATTATGTGACTTCTTTTTACTTTATGGAGAGAATATGTATTTTGGGTTTAAAGGGAGAAATCTTATTTACTGTTTTGTCAATGGGTTTGCTTCAGTTAACTGGGTCTGATTTCAAACAGTCCCACTTTCCATGTGTTTAGTTCAATTGAAAAATCTTGATTTCAATTAGTTAAGTTACTTTAATTTTTCTGATGGTTAGACACTTGCATATCCTTTTATGAATAAATATATTTTTTATATTATAAATTAATTTAACCACCTAGGAAGTTATGGTTTGTGAGATACGTTGGAGTTGAGAGAGAGAGAGAGAGAGAGAGAGAGAGAGAGAGAGAGTCACTCAATGCCTTCCCGCTCGAGTCATGTTCCCTTTTTTTCAATTACCATTCTTAATTTACAAGGGGGTTGCCTCCCGTTTTAACACACACACACACACACACACACACACACACACATATATATTATATATATATATATATATATAATATATATATATATATATATATATATATATAAAGGTTTTTGCCACGAACGGAAAAATGAAAGCGAGATAGCAAGCATTTTGTTTCGGTCTAGTGCGACCCTTTACTGCCGGCATAACTGATGGTACAGAGGAAAATCATATCTCAAAGTAGGCTTAATATCCAAACTGACATTACAAGATTAGCAGCAAGGTCGATTTCACTCTACAGAAACGAGGAAACGCCTGAGGGCAGGATAAGCGAATTTTTAGCCAGCCACACCTTGGAGGATCACAAGGAGGCATATACAACTTATTACTATGAAATTTTCAAAATGTTCTCCACAAAAAAAATTATTAATGAATAGACGAAAAAAAAAGGATATAAATATATCGAGCGAGAGAGAGAGAGAGAGAGAGAGAGAGTAGATAGAGAGAGAGAGAGAAATAATAACTATATACATGTGGGACTAATTAATTAGTAGTTCATTTATTTTAGGTCCTTCATAAACAGTTTACAAATATACGGGTCCAAATGGTACAATCCCAGACTAAGATTTTTTAGGCTGTTTTTATTAGTGATTTGTATAATTGCTGATTCCAGTAAATTTGTTACATAATGAGGGGGATTTGCCATGATATATTTTAAATAATATATGATGTGATATGCTATGATGTTTCTTAGAATGTGGAGTCATCATTTGAGACATTGTGTTCGAGTGACAGCTTAGGAATGCTAACGCATTTTTCTTTGAGGTGGTGTGATCAAGAGTGCTATCTTAGCAAATCAGTGCCTCGTCCTGTCGCTATGAGAGCTTGATGTAGAGGTGACTTTGAAACTGGTCTCAAGCAGTTTATGGGCGTAAACATTGAGTGTGGGTTCGTACGTATGTGTGCGCTTTTCCCCATACATAATGAAATGTAGGCTTTATCATGAAGGGGAGACTATTACGGAAAGGAGGCAGAGCCAGGATGGCTTCTGCAATGTGTTTTTTGTGTAGTGATAGTGCAACTGTGCTGAAATGGGTAAGCCTTTTCTTTATTTTGGCCAAAGTGTGACTGGATTGTATTTGAGTATTTATTTCAGAGATGTTCTGTTTATATGATCTTTGATTATGTCTTATGCTTACCGGGGTGTTCTCCTGTCTTCTAACAGGCGATTCTGGAAGAGGGGAATTGACCTGGAAGAGGGGAATTGTTCTGGAGAAGAGTGGGGATTACTATGGAGAAATGGTGTACTGACTTAATTACTATGTTGACTGTGGCCTAGTGTTATGGCTAAACTAATGTTGGTGTTTAATTAATTACCGAGGGTTATCTGGATTATTTGGACTTTGGGTTTAACATTTCATTTAATCATTCTGTTAAGAATCTGAGTTATTTAGCTGACACTTTGCTTTAAATAAATGTATGTTTTGTAAGTTCCGACTCTGATTTGATGACCTTAGATAATGGGGGGAGGTATATTGAGAGAGGGATAGATGGATGGATGGAGAGAGAGACCTTACAGACCTTACCTTACAGTTCGTTCGGGTTGCCCCATGGTCCCTCAGTGTGAGGCGCTCTAATGTCTACCAGAGAGTTGCTAGTACATCTTCCGGTATATTTTGCATCTTCCAATCTTGGATGGTCTGGGATGCATTTTAGATATTTGTCGAGCTTATTCTTAAAACACATCTATGCTCACTCCTGATATATTCCTCAGATGAGCTGGCAACGCATTGAATAGACGCTGCATTATCGATGCTGGTGCGTAGTGGATTAACTGTCCTGTGTGCTTTCCTTATTTTTCCTGGTATAGTTTTGGGCACTATTAATCTACCTCTGCTTGCTCTTTCTGATATTTTAGTTCCATGATATTTTCTGTTATTCCTTCTATCTGTTCCATGCCTGAATTATCATGTAGCGTTCTCTTCTCCTTTCTAGACTTATAAATTTTAATTTTTAAGGATTGTAGTCTTTCCAGTAGTCTAGGTCCTTAACTTCTTCTATTCTAGCTGTAAAGGACCTTTGTACACTCTCTATTTGTGCAATATCCTTTTGATAGTGTGGGTACCATATCATATTGCAATATTCAAGTGGACTACGAACATATGTTTTATAAAAGCATAATCATTTTGGTTCAGCTTTTCTTGTTTTGAAGTGCCAGTAAACAACATTCCCATTTTTGCTTTACCATTTTGCCAACAGAATTTAGCTATTTGATCATGCATAACATGTTCCTATCATCATCACACCAAGGTCTTTAACTGCTTCCTTATTTGTGGATTGTCTCATTAATTAGGTCCCCTATATGCATATAGCTTTCCTTCTCTGTCTCCATAATTTATTGATTCAAATTTATCAGAGTTAAATACCATCCTATTTACCTCTGCCCAATCATATACTTTGTTAAGGTCTCTTTGTAGAGCGTTCCTATCTTCATCACAAGTAATTTCTCTACTTATTCTTGTGTCATCAGCGAAACTACTCACTACGAATCCTTAAACATTACTGTCTATGTCTTTCAATCATAATAACAAACAATATTGCAGCTAGCACCGTACCTTGTGGCACACCGGATATTACCTTGGTTTCATCCGATTTCTCATCGTTTTTGCAATAACTATCTGTTTTCTGTTGTGTAAAAATTCTTTTAACCATCTTCCTACTTTATCTACGATATTGTGTTTTCTAATTTTCTTTGCTAATATATTATGGTCTACTTTGTCAAAAGCTTTTGCAAAGTCTAGATAAACCACATCTGTTTCATTTTCCGCTTTTCATATTTTTGAATATGTTCTCACGGTGGACTAACAGTTGGGTTTGTGTACTTTTTCCGGGTACGAAACCGTGTTGTCCTATATTAAACAATTATTTTTTATTAAATTGTTTCATTTCATAATATTTTTTCTTCATTACCCTTTCATACACTTTCATATATGTGATGTTAGACTCACAGGCCTATAATTACTTGCCTCTAGTCTTGATCCACTTTTGAAAGTAGGGGTGATATATGCTAATTTGTGCTCATCATAAATCTTGCCTGTATCTACACTTTGTCTTATAATATGCAAGTGGCTTTGCGATAGAATGAACTACTTTCTTTAACAAAATAGCAGGGACTCCATCCGGCCCTGCAGCAGCTCCATTTTTAATTTCATTAATTGCCTGCACAATATCAGCTTCATTAATTTCTATGTCAGCTAAATATTCACTCTTTTCTTCCCTTACTTTCTATATCATTATCTTCATTTATCTTATTCTAGGGGTGAATTCTCTCTTATATCGTTCTGCCAGTATGTTGCAAATTTCCTTTTTTTCATTCGTTAATCTCCCTTCAATCTCAGAGCCTATTTCTATTCTTCTTTTATTCATCTTCTTCGCATATGAGTATAATAGTTTGGGGTTTTTGCTTGATATTTAATAGGGTTTTTTCTTCCAAGTCCCGTTTTTTCATTTTCATTTTGATTGTGATAATCTTTTGTTCTGCATTTTCTATCTTACTTTTTTAGTTCTATAACTTTCCATGCATTTTTTTTTTTTCTTTTGCAAGACCTTTTTTTCCACTTTCTGATTTTCTGGAACAAGATCCTTCTGTCTCTTGTATGCATGAATGATGTTTACTTTTCTTCTTCGGTATATATTTTTCCACTATTTTCTCCAATATTTTATATAATATCTCCGTATTTACCCTTATGTCACACTACACTTAGAAAATGTTATCCAATCTTAATTCTTCCCACTGACCATTTTATATTTTTTTACTGTATTGTCCCTATCCTTCCCACTTTTTCATTTCTTGCTTATCTCTATTTTCACTTGCTTTGGAATGAACTGTTATTCTATGACATTATGGTCTGAAATACTCGCATTATAAACTATTATTTCTTTAACATAATTCATCTCGTTCACAAATACTAGGTCTAAAGTATTTTTCCTTTCTTGTTGGCAGGTGATTTATTTGTTTGAATGTTGTATTCTAGTAGCATATCTAATAGCTTTTCAAATTGCCTCTTATCTTCTGCACTACTATTACTCTGTTTTTTATATGTATAAGTACAACCACAATCTCCTATTCGTTCTTTCCATTCTACGAAAGGAAAGTTGAAGTCACCAGATGGAGAAATAGTCCAGTCCTTGTGATTTCTACATATATCATCCAATTTTTCAATTATTAAGTCAAACTCTTTAGTATTAGGAGGTCTATATATACCTATGTTCATCAATTTTTTCTGATTCAAATTCTACCGCTATTAGTTTCACATTCTGAGTTACTATATTCTCATATATTTTTCCTTGTTTTTTTTGTCTTTCCCATATATTGCGGTTCCCCCTTGATTCCTATTTTTTCTATCTGATCTATAAGTTTGGAACCCTTTTATTTGATCATCATTTCCCAGTCTCTTGGAATACCAGGTTTTCACTTATATTCATTATATCTATTTTCTTTTCATTTTGGGGTGGGAGTTCTTCTAAGTACTCTATTTTTCTTTTTGAGTTACTCGTAACTAAACCCTGCGCATTCATCACTATGATGGTTTGCGTGTTTTCTCCTTCATTTAATACTGGTAGTAATAAGGATTTTCCCATGTCTCTTTCCTGTTCTGGTATGTTGTTCTTTTTTTCATTTCCAGAAATTCTGACATTAAAAAATCCAACTTTTCCATAACATTTGATCTTCCTTCATCATAATTATTCATTTTGTGTCTGAATCTGCAATTTTGCTCCTGTTTCTGCAATATCCTCTTGCATAATAAATACAGTTATTATCTCTTGAGTAGAATTTCGGAGCTGATGCTTTGAAATTTTTTGCTGACACCTCTGCATATCTCATTTGGTGGTTTGCTTTTCTCTTTACCTGATATTCTTGATTTCTCTCTTTATTTTGTTTCTTTCTTATTTTGGATTTTATTACTTGGTTGGTTATTTATTTGATTATGATTCATGGCTACAGGGTGCATATATTTGCATTTTTTGTCGAACTTACATCCTTTTTCCTTCTTTTAGGTTTTTTACATATTTTTGGATGCAGATCTCTGCAATCATCCCCATATCATCTAAGTATGCACATTTACCATATACTTCATAGTTTTGACATATCTTAGGATGTTTGTATAACATCTTTCTCCAAATCTGCAATTCCCTCTTTTCAAAAGGTTGCAGATTTTGTCTTTCTTGTCTATTTTTTCCTCTTTCCCGTCATTGTGTAGATCTGGCGGGTAGAGCCTCTTCGGGATTTGCTTTTCTGTTGTCATATCGTAATTTATTTCTTCGTAGTTATGCTGCTTTATGCCTCATATGTAGTATCAATGAGTATCTCTGCATCCAATACTTTTATCTTGTTCTTTGTTTTCCTTATTTTTTTCTGTCATTTCATTTTTGTTTACTTCTCTTCCGTTTTCCTCTTCTTCTTTTTCTTCTTCTTCTTCCTCTTCCTCTTCTTCTTCATCCTCAACTATTTGTACATTCAATCTTGATTTAATAACATTGTCTATCCATGATAGACATGTTGAACAAAAATTCTTGTATCTTTTCTCAAATCTTGTATTACCTCAGCACACTGTGGATGGGTCGGAATGTTGCATGCAGCACATTTTCTGATTAGGTTTTGTGGATTGACTATGCTATACCAAACCTTACACAGTTTGCATGCTTTTGGCATTCTTTTTCCTAATGCATCAATTAGGATATTCACAAGATTCACCTTATTCATTTTCTTTGTCGGAATATGTTGGTTTATGTATATTTCTTTATGAGTCTCTTGACCACTTGGATTTTATTTGGAACTTCTTCAATTATTTTCAAGATGTTTGTTCAATTCAGATTTGTTCCAGTTTGAAGGATTATATCCTTCTAATATATCTATGAATGCTTTTTGTATCTTTTTGGTTAGGACTGTTGCTGATTTCATAGATGAGAAATGCCAGTTTCCCTTCCTGCTACCTCATCGTATTGCGAATCTGCTAAACACGCCAAATTACGCCACCTCTTCCCGCAGTTGGAACTTACTGCCATCTTGTTCTGATTTTATAGTATTACACTTGATAAACTAACTTAGAAGATGCTTTATCCTACTATTTTTTTCACACTAATCTTATCACCGATAGTTCACGAACACTTCTAGATATTTCTCAAATTCTAGTCGTATGTTAAACTTGTGATATCTGTTGATTAATCTGACTTCACGCGGGTACGTCTCACCAAGCAAGATGGCTACTACGAGAGAGAGAGAGAGAGAGAGAGAGAGAGAGTCGTCGGGAATCTTGAGAGAGAGAGAGAGAGAGAGAGAGAGAGAGAGAGAGAGAGAGAGAGAATATGTTGCCAATTGCCTTTGGTCGCTCTAGGTCCATTGCTACCTTTTAGAATAACAAGATAATTGACCATCTCGTTATTAAATTTCTTGAAACATAATCATTAGATCTAGCCATTACAGAGGTATCGCCCTGATTAATAGAATTTTTACTTGACTGTCCAACGTAAAATGATGGGCAATCCCTTACAAGGAATTTTATAAATGATGTTGTTATTTGTTACGGGACTATTCTTAATTAGCATATCTTTAATGGTATTGTTATAAGAGAACACTACATTAACATTAAACGATTTAAATATTGATTTTATGGTTTCAAATCCACGAAAGTAAGGTAAGCTAAGTACATTTTTTAGGCATTTCTTTTCATTACTAGCAACACTATAAAACTTTTTGTGAGCTTTTGATAACATAAATCAATTATATGATGTGGGGTAGTCAGAAATCGTTTCCTTAATCTTTTTTTATGTATTCTATTTCTTGTCAGATATTGAGGACTCGTGATATGCAAAGCACGTAGGAACATGAGAAGAAAAAACTGAAATTTTTAATATTAAGATGGTAGCCAGAATAAAAATGTACATATGTTAAATTATTTGTGAT
>NC_061089.1:75594990-75598322 GCF_015104395.2 Macrobrachium nipponense
GGTGGCCTGGTCGATATCGCTGCCAGACGCACGATTTTGGCTAACTTTAGTCTTAAATAAAAATTCAAAACTACTAGGCTAGAGGACTGCAATTTGAATATGTTTTGGTGTTTAGAGGATGAATGATCAACATAACAATTGGCAGACCTCTAGCGTCAGTAGCTTTTAAGATCTGAGGGCGGACGGAGGACGGATAAAGCCGGACAATAACTGTCTTTTCAGACAACGAAAATCAAAAGTCGACGACTGTTAATGCCGTTGGCCGTCGCACAATAAACGCGGCAAGGATTAGGATTCCGGTGCCTATATGGAAAGACCTTACATATACTATTTTTTTTTTCCCCAGTAAACACTTTCATTTACTCAATAAATCATCAAAAGCAGCCCGATTAAGACAAAGAACGTTGAGTGAGACTGATCTAAAGATTCAGTATCGTGTCTTAATTTGTATGTTCAATCAAATCGTTCATTACTCTTGTTTAAAAAATAAAAATTTTGTTTGTTTGTATGTTTATGCGTGTTGCTTGCTCTTTAACAGGATTGCACAAATTTGTATGTGGATTTTCACGGAAATTTTGCCGAAGGCAACAAATTACATTTTGAGAAAGGCATGAGGGTAACTTTATGGGGGTTGCGCCTTTCACCCCTGGCGGAAGTTTGCGTCTCTGAACAACATCCCTGCCTTGAGTAAGAGGGCCTGCTAATTTTACGATGATAGTAGCAGAGGGTATCTAAAAAGAAAATACCGCAATAAAAAAAAAGAGAATGAAAAAATGTTTGCATTACCCCCACAGGCATAGATGGACCCGGCTACTGGAGGAGACTGTGATACTGCAATAAATATCATATCCTGTCCGCCAATGGCAAATCCGATTGCGTTCCGAGGCTAAAAATATTTGCAGTGAGACGCAAAATCAATACCCTTGTTTCTAGTCTATTTTTCAGTCGCCTTCGGTGGGATTTGCTGGATCAACAAAGGTCATAGGTCACCCTCTTGACCTTCTGAATATCAGCAGATGAAGTTCCTTTCCAACATTCCAAGCGCAGGAAAGATCATCTTTCCGAATCAGTCGGGAAATTTCTATTGTCAATGTTTATTCAATAATATTCTAATTTTTTACTAATTCATCCTTTGGATGCTCCGAATTTTACGGTCTTCAAAAGGGAAATAATTCAGATGTATATGTATCCAGAAAAGTCTTGGGTCAACATTGACTAGTCTGATATTCTACGATAATAAATGCAATTTAATTCTTATTTGTAAATTCTTTTTTAAGGGAGGCCAAAGCGTATAATTAATACCCAGTCTTTCAAACTAATAAAATAGCTTATTACTAATACTTTGTCAAAGATCTGATGATTTTTAACATGAGTTATACTGAGATCCTAGGACCCATACAAAGAGTGACGAAAGTACAAACAAATTAATCCCCCCCCCTACTCTCCGCCTCCGCCACATAAAAAAAAAATGAGACAAGACTTGTTAAAAAGAGTTCCTCCCGGGAAAAAAAAGACTGACAGAATAACAATCCAAAAAAATTAAGGTCGTCCTTCACACTGGAGAAGCTGATCAACTTTCATGAAGCCATCATAGTGAGAAAGCGACAGAAGTTATCTTTTCGCCTGCAGGAATTATGCTTTACAGTGCAGCCAATTTGTAGCCTTATCGTAACGCAAAGTTATCCTGCTTTCTATTCTTTCTCTCTCCTTTCATCGACCTCAATAGACAAGACCAATTTTAACTCGATCTGGCAACTTTATACCCAGTTCTGAACGCGAGACCTAGAACATCATTCTTTCAGTGGACTGATATAAATAATATCCACACATCCACAACTGGCGAGGTCACAACTAGGCAACCCTCCCCCCACCCCAATGGGGTAGAACAGCTACTAGTCCTCCCCCCTCTCTCTCTCTCTCTCTCTAAAAATTCTCTCTCTCATCTCTCTCTCTCTCTCATCGCCACATCTTACTATTATTCTCGGGGGGTTTTTTACATTCTTATGGTATATCATCTTTCTATTGTTAATGAATGAACGTTCAATTTTTCACTTTATAAGCTAACAAATGCCTCAAATATATCATTGTAACATCCATAGGATAATAGAAAGTTCACTATTTACATCAAACCTCAAAGTAAAATGCCTGAATGAAAACATTCTTACGTGGAATGAATTCAAATAGAAATAGTGACGAAAATGTCATGAAAAGATCTCTAGGAATTATTGCAATAAAGTCATTCTTTTTTTTCAGTTTTCCTCCGTACGAAAATGTAGATGCTGAAAGATTGTTTGGCCTAAATGTGGCACAAAGGCACTCAATAACACTTTCAAGCCTTTCATAAGCTTCAAAGCAGTTTCGATACCAGCTCACATAAATCAATAAATCAAGCTAATTACTGTGCCTTAAATGGAAGCAGCACTAAAATCTACTTGGATGAATTTTTCTTATGAATAGTCATAAATATTAATGACAAACGGATCGGAACGGACGAATACACACTAAGCAAACGTAGTATCCAGAAGACTCTGGAATTTTTCTCAAGACTTGCTGGAAGATGAGACACTCAGGAAGCTGACGACTAATTAACTTGACCAAAGCGTTGGCGTAAGGGTGAGAACAGCTTCCTTTCAGTTGTCATGGTCGGGTTAAGAAGAGAGCTAATTAAAAGATTCATCTTACTACCTATTATAATTAATTCGTAGAACGTTCCACCCTGTACGCCTGTTTATGCAAGTAGTCGCTCTCAAATTGTTTTTTTGTTAGATATTATTAATACGGTGATTTGTCACAATCAGTGAGGTAACCTGTTGAAAATAATTAGTTTTGTCTATTGATAAAATTAACGTTAAACATAGCACTGCTTTTGTTAATAATAATAATAATAATAATAATAATAATAATAATAATAATAATATAATAATAATAATAATAATAATAATAATAAGGAAGATTAAAACTTCATGGGGGAGTTACATAATACTCCACAAAAAGCAGTATGGGGTACAGTAAACAAAATAAAGAGAACCCCTGTTAAGGAAAAGGAAAACCACCCACTGACCAATAATGAAGGGATACTCACCTAGTACCCATTAGAAAAGGCAGAAATAATGGCTGAAGCCTTTGGGAAAAACTTGTGTGTGTACGATAGAATTAGAAAATGAAAATGAAATGATTAGATTTTATCGAGGACTCAAAATACAATGATGAATTTAAGGGATACAACAAGTTATTCTCAATAGCTGAGCTGGAAGACGGTATCAGAGAAACGACACCAAGTGTTAGGGTTTATAAATAATAGTTGGAATATGTAAAGTACTCCAAAATATGGA
>NC_061089.1:75598822-75616322 GCF_015104395.2 Macrobrachium nipponense
ACTCCAAAATATGGAGGGAAGGTTTAATATGTCCATGCTTAAAACCTGGTGAAAAACCGGAATCCTACAGACCAATAGCACTATGATCATGTCTTGGTAAGCTAACGGAAAAGATGGTATTATGACATATGTACTGGATAATAGAAGAAAATGAACAACTAAGGGAAAAATCAGAGTAGTTTCAGGAAAACGAGAAGCACACTAGACAACTAATAGAATTAGAGCATGAAATTAGAGTATCCCTAGTAAATTGTAGTGACAGTAATTATCTTCTTCGACCTGCAGAGTGCTTATGACACAATTAACCACAGCATTGTTACGCAAATTAGCAAAAAAAGTTACTGGAAGATTAGTGGCATGGAATGAAAGTTTCTTAAAAAATAGAGAATATGTGGTTAATGTGGAAAATGCAGATGATATATGTTATTATGTAACAGCAGACTCCCTTGAAATAGCTAGGCAGGTTAATACAAGAAGCTGCAGGGAGACTTTATGAGTGGACCAAGACAAAGGTTATGTACTATACAAATAAGACAAAGGTTATGTACTATGCAAATAAGAAAATACAGCACTACCACAGATTCAAATAGCAAATACTCTAATAGAATGGACAATTACAAATATTTGGATTTGATATAGGACAGCCCTACACTAACTTGGACTCATCATATTAATTATGTAAAATCAACATGCTATCAGAGGTTGAATACATCAAAGGCTATTTCCTCCAACTCTTGGAGGGCGGGCAGAAAAACTCTAATAAAGTTCTATAAAGGATAATATATACTAAGCAAAATAGAATATGGAATTGAGGTATACTCATCTGCAGCAAAAAGCAATCTAGAGAAGCTTGAGGTCATCCAAAATGTTGCAATAAGAATAGCACTAGGAGGAAAAAGTACTTCACCAATTATGTCATTACAGGTGGAATGTAACACTGAACCTATTAGAATGAAAATAAAATATAAAATACTACCATACTGACTCAAACTAAAACATCTTGATAAGGGTCACCCTGCAGGAGATGAAATCCTACGGGATAATAGTTTACGGGATTAAACTAGATCTCGAGTTACTTCAGGAAACCTTTCATTCAAACGGCTTATGACATCATTAGGAAGTGGGAAGTAAAATTAGGTATATACAAGGAAGAAAGGGCATTTTCTATCCTAGCACCATGGCAAAACATTAAAAAATATGTTAAAACAGCACCAAGGCATACTATTGATAAAAAATAACCAAATTCTAGGTTCATTCAGGAGTTTGGTAAGTTAAAGGAGGAAATGTACATGAATTATCTAGACATATACACAGATGGCTCTACGAAGGAAATTAATAAATCCACTGAGAATTGAGCATCTGCAGCTGCAATTGTAATTCCAAGTCTTGATTTTTATTGTAGTTTGAGGTTGAATCCACTTACATCTATCCTAGGAGCTGAATTATTTACTATACATGAAGCACTCAGATGGGTTATGAACAACTATAGATGCAGAAAGGTTGTAATATTTACTGACTCCATGACCTCATTGGAATTGATTAGAAATAAGGGTGTACAGAAATTTAAAGAAATTGCACATAACATCCAGTCAATTCCATCACAACTAAATGACGCCAAAAGTTATGTGACCCTGCACTGGGTACCAAGTCACAACAGAATCCTGGGGAATGTGCTGGCTGACGAAACAGCAAAACAAGGTTTGGAAAATATGTGCATTATAAATAACTTAGCTATAACAGAGAAGAAAGCATCTTTGAAAAGAAAAATGAAAGAAATGTGGCAAAAAGAATGGAACATCATGAAACCAGGTAAGTGGCTTGGAACCTTTAAACCCATTATAGGAGAGTGGGAAACATCTTATTGTAAAAATGGAAAAGTAGAGACCATCGTGGCAAATCTAAGAATTGGACATGTCAGAGTAAACTCTTATTTACATATGTGTAAAATGACTGACTCGCCACTATGTATTCATTGTAATATAACAGAAGATATCCAACATATATATAACAGAAGATATCCAACATGAAAATTTACAGAAGAACTAATACGTTGATAGCAAAATTGACAGCAATGAAAGTAAACTTTAACTTAAATAACTTACTAAGAATACATAAAGAGATAGAAGTTCAGAAGAAAGTTACAAAGTACTTCATAACATTTTTAGGAAAACTAACTTACTAAACATGCTAAAGCCATGTTGAAATATCAAAACAGTCAGATTTAGCAAATTATTGGTAAATTTAGCCACTAAACAAACTGAAGTTGGTACATGTAAGGCAATTACATTTAACAATGATATTTGAAATAGGAAAATTTAACATTATAAGAGGTTATTTTGTAGCTATTAGAGTAAAGTGTTTTGTATAAAAATGATAAACAATATCAATGGAGGGGGAGCATGGATATTGTTTGAACGGATTTGGAACGAGCCTCGTGTGATTTAGACAAAGTCATTATTCATCCCATACCTTCACTGCTAACACACATGATATTAACAAACTAATATTCCTCCACAAATAACAGTTAGCATGACTAATCATTGTATTTCTGATGTGGCTTTGGAGGGGAGTACAATGGCTCCAGTAAAAGAAGCCAGATCTCCCACTAAAATAAAGATGAAGAAAGAAGGAAGTATACCCTCCTTTAATCACCGATCAAAAAGGATGGCTGCACGTGCCAAACAATCTTATAATGAGTCTTCTCAATCTTCCTTATGACTCGTTTCTCTTCAACGTTAATTTTTAACAACAACTAGCCCATGTTCATACTTAGACAAAGAGAAATATATTAGCAGCATTTAAAAGGCAGTTTTACTCTCTATAGAAATGCAGATAGTGTAATACAGTGTGATAATCTCTAAGTTTCTTTCGTCGTTTGACGTTCCGACCAGCCCAATATGGTCATTCTCAAGAAGGGTGAGATGATTCTGAAGGAAAGGGGTGTGGGTGAGAGTATGGTATCTGGGTCTCGGTCGAGAGCAGAGCTGAATTTTCATTGGTCGGTAGGGGATTATTGTCCTCGAGTGAAACTTCTCACATACACCTATGGTTTAACCCATTGCCATGTGCAAAACGCTTCAGGATGCGGGGGTAGGGGTAGCGGTACTAATGGGATCACTGCCAGTAGATGGATGCTCATGATTGGTTCACTCGCCAGTGATGCTGATGGGCAACGACCTTTGTGCTGATGTAGGGAGGAAGAAGGTCCTGCTGCATGGCATTCAGACTGGGCTTCTCTCCCAATGTGTAGGGTTTCCAGGAGGCATAGGCAGCAATGGTCGGTCGTCTGGTCAATTATTTATACATCAGGGATGATTTTACCTGTTTTTACTCTAGAATTATGGGCAGTCCTGGCTTGATTTTTTTTATACAGGCCCCCTGAGCACGACTTGTCTTCTTAACAATTTTGGGAAATATTCCCCTGCAGAAGAGCTTGATGCCATCAGGTATGGTGTGGTGAGGTTCCTGATAGTACCATCTATTCACGGCTCTTTTAATGCACTTGTCCACCTCTGCATGTGTCCTTCCAAGAGGAGCAGTGCGAGAGAGCTCCTCCAGTGAAGATGCTGATGGCAGATTGTTTATTTCTCTCAAGGCACTTACTCTCACCATTTAGACAAATGCCCAAGTTTGTGGGTTTGATATACATCCTTGTAGTGAAGGGCTCCCTATGTTGCTCGATAAGGACCTCAAGGAAGTGGAGGTGACATTTGCAGCTGTATTCATTTGTAAAGCTGATACAATCATGAGTGTGGAAGGAGTGTCACAGGTGCTCTATCTCCTCTTCCTTCCCAGGCCTGACAAAGGTGTCATCAATGTACTGTACATAAATTTGCAGCTTTTCTATGTTGGTAAATACTCTTTACTTGATGGTTCCCATATAGAGAATAGCAAAGAGAACACCAAAAGGAAGGAACCCATTGCTTATCTGCCAATATGGGTGTACATATGACCTGTATAGTGGAGAAAGAGGCCTTTTTATTACATATCTCCCAGAGAGTATGGAGGGCGTGTTCAAGGATTTTTAATGATGGAGTGATAGGATCCCTGTAAAAGCAATACAAATTATCTTGATTATTTCGTCCACTGGTGTGTTTATGAAGAGGGACTCCATGTCCATCGAGGCAATGATTCCTCCAGGGGTGTCAACTTAGGGGCTTCCAGGAACTCCACTGAGGATTTCAGGCTGTGGTCACCAGGAACACATGGGGGATGAATGATGCTGAGCAAAAGATAAGGATAGTAACTAAGAAACTGGTCGTCTTAATGGTGAAAAATTATGCCTCCTTCAGAAGAGGGAAGAATATATAAATTTTAGCATATATAAATTGACCCCTCAAACAGGACAAAATATTAAGTATAAGCCTTAGTTGCCACTTTATCACCAGGCTGAGGTCCTAGGAGAAACGACTCAAAATAGAGTACATGTTGGATAATATCCATAGGTATGAGAATTAACCCTAAATGGACGGATTACTGTTCGGGAGTAGTAATCATAGGTTTGTGGTGGTGGACGGACTGATTCTGTAGATAAACGATATTAAGCACCATTGATTTGGCAAAAATCGGGCGAAAAAGAGGTGCCAATACTTTAATAGCCCATAAATTCACTAATGGAAACTTTTACACTGGCTAATATCAAGACTGGCCGGCTCATGCAAGCTTAGTAGTGATTTTGAGTTCGAGGGGGAATGTAGTGCCTCTCTGTCTCATGTGATGTCTTTTTGTAAATTTGTTCATAAATATACCAAAAAGCTGCTGTTGGTTTTAGTTCTTGTCTTTTACGATAGTATGTCAGTTGTAAATGTAATTTTGCAAAGAAAAGTGCAAAGAAATATTAGAAAAACACGTAAAAATTAAAAAAAGATACCTACTGAATATTCATTGTCGGTAAATTTACATAAATATTTTTCAACAAATATGCTAAGAATTTGTTACTGATTTTATTTCTTATCTATTTTGGTATTGTGTGAGCTATAATTATAATTTTACAAAATAAAATAAAATTATTTATTAGAAAAAACATATATAAGGAGGTAAAATTTACGATTTTCTTGTAAAAGAGGCCCCACAAGGGGTTGTAAATAGCCATTTTCAACTTCTCGTGGAGGGTAGGGAAAATTTTTTTGAATCTTTTTCTTTCACCATGTGCATTTGCATATCTTCCTCTTTCCAATGGCCGACCTCAAAGTTTACCCGACCTGAGGAGCTGCATATCGATATATTTACTCATCCAGTAAGGGTTAAGGGACCCAGTGCACGACTGATGCCCTCCAACACCTCCTCCTGGCTAAGGCCCTCACTAAATGTGGCAAACTATTGAAGCAACATTGTCAACCAGCGCTTGAGGGAAGCAGCCAAGGAACTACAAGAATGTGAGGATATCAACATCCACAGGGTGGAAAAGACCGCCACCTCTATTCTTATCCATACTGAGGAGTACTACTGGAAACCGGCAGATGATACAGTGTTATATATAACCAAGAACCCGGCAAACAACATCAGGTGTGAGGCCAACAGTCAATGCTGCTTATAATGATCTCCACTGCAATGAAAAAGCTCGTTTACGTTCCCCTTAACCTGGCTGCCCTCTCAGACCTATTATTGCCACTTGTGGGTCACCTCAAAATACCTTATTTGTATGGTTAGCCCAGGTATTAAGTAAGTCAATTTGTCGGGAAGTTCTCGAATGCACATTTACAGCATTCCTACCAGTTCATTCAACGAGTTTATGTAATTACAAAGTTACAAGAAGAATATGAACAGTTTTTTTCACTAATTAGATTGTGTGTTACATCAACAGTGTTTCAGTTTAGTAACCAGGGGTTTGCATAGAAAGGAGTAACCATGGGCTCTCCCCTGTCACCGGTACTAGCTAACATTTGAATGGAGTTTGTAGAAAAAGAAATATTAAGCAGATGTGATAAAGTAACAAAGTCAGTGTTATGGGTGAGGTATGTAGACGATAGCTTTGTTGTTTTTAAGGGGTTGGAAGAAAATTTGGTGAAATTAATAGAAATAACTTATAGTATATTACCGTCCATTAAGTTTACAACAGAAATGGAAATTGATTTTAAATTGCCCTTTTTGGGTGTCATAGTTTTCAGAGATTGCAATAGTCAAACGTTCAAATTCTCAGTATATCGTAAATAAACCAATTCGGAGAGTTACATCGACTTTTATTCCTTTCATTTTTTTTTTTTGTTTTTTTTCTTTTTTATTTAAAAATCATATCAAGGTACATTTTACAAATAAAAAATATTGCATATGCTATATGTAATTTATGTACACCAAATTTACAAAAAAAATCTAAAAATAAATCACAACACATCAAACCAATTCCTATCTATTTTTCATAAACTTTAAAATACACAGTTGAGGTACTTATCAGTAAAAAATAAATCAATTTTTTCTTTAAGAAGGATTTTCATCAAATACCTATCATAACTAAATTTACTTTTTATAGACTGATATATTTCCATTTATATCAAAATTTTAAACTGTCTCCCTATCCAAATTGAATATAAGTACCTGTAGTTAGCATAATATACGTGTTATATATTTTTTCATTTTTACTTGAGAAATCTAACATTTAGGATCTTAAGCATATTCACACCCTCTATCCTACATATACACTCAACATTTTCTGGAAAATCTTACTACTGGTTTTATAAACTTGCAAAAATAGAATATGTGCAATGTGTATTCTATATTAATCAACATCTATTACAATTATTACTCTCTTTTATCTTAAGCATAAACAGTCTATCATTCGTTTGTTAGAGATTCATGGATATATTTTGTACAGAAATTCTCTTTCACTTACTCAATAAATGTGATGATTTACATTTTTCCCAAATACTTGCCCAATCGAGAAGAGGATAGTTATCCTCAACTCTTGCCTTAACATCTTTACATAGGTACTATAATATTCTTACTACACTAATAGGAAATTTCCTACAATTACATATTTCTCTAATAACGTCGATTACTACTGATAGAATTTTGGGGTATTGTAGGAAACCTCCTTAGGGTAATCAATGTCTATTAAGTAACTTAACCTAATTCTACAATAATATTTACATAAGCCTATGTCATTATTCAGATCTTTCAAGACAGTAGAAGTTAAAATAGATTTGGCTTTATAAAATACATTTATTATTCCATAAATCTATTTATATTATCAACTATAACACTAGTATTAATAATATTAAAATTTTTTAACTGATTTTAACAACATCTGTAACGATAATACGATAGTACTATTATATACATTTATTTGTAAATAAGAAAATGTGTTCATTTTAATCGATATTCAGTATAAATACCGGATGCGGCTTCGTAGACATTCGTCAGTCCTTTATTCTTTTAATTAATATAGACACATGTTGGTGGTTATAGCGTTTTCCATTTGCCTACTCTTCATTCATTGTATATAAGAAGATTTCCTTATTGTTATTTACGTTTTATTTGCGTTTCTCTTCGGCCTGTTTTCAATTCATGGTCTGTTTTGCCATAACATTGCCAAGAATAATAATGTTCTGCATCTCATTAAATATGCCTTTTGAACACCGCTCATCAATGAAACGATTTAACACAGTCATCAGAGAGCAGTGATATGATGAATACAATGACTGAAAACTGTAATGACTATATGAGGGTGTGTAATATTCTGGTAGTAGCATCAACTTACAGAAAATTGCAAGTGAATAACGCGTAACAATAATGCAGTCACATTAATACCACTATAGCTAAGGATTCCAGTACCTCAGTCAGGGGAACTTCAGTTCCATAGAGAGAGAGAGAGAGAGAGAGAGAGAAATAAATAAAAAGAGGGGGTGGGGGGCTAAGGCCACATCCTCGAACTGTACTGTTCAGTGACGTTTCTTTCGATCCATTACCCCGATTTGGAATCCTCTTCATTCCCTGTTTTCCATGGCTTTTACAACCTCTGAGCTGCCCCCTCACCCTTTGAACTATATATGAATTGAATGCTTTGCTCTATAGCTTAATATAATTTTTCCTCTTCCCGTTTTCCAATCTTAGCCGTTGTTTGTTATTCTCCAAGATAAATTGGTTTAGGATTGTTCTCCTTTTCTTAAAGATGCGCAAGAAACTACGCTTCAGTACATTCTGATCAATAATCAACGAAAACTGGTAACTGTTTTCGTACGTGATATACCTGACCTTCATTACAACGAATATTTTTTCTTCAAGAATGCTTTCCTTCGATTTCTTTTTGGTAGATTTTCTTCGCTAAAGGTCTCCATCTTCCAGGTCCGTTATTCCAATCCCTTTTCCCCTCGAGAGAAGACACCACTCCATCTCAAATGACTCTCTGTACAGCCATCCAGGCGATAGACAGTTGACAGAAACAAAGTGTGGTCAAATTGCTGTCCCTGACAGAGGGCGTGAGTGCCATTGTGTAAACAAGAGCCTCTCAGAAGTCTGTCAGTTTCCACTCTGTCCTTAACCTATGATCTTAAGCAATGACCTCTCTCTTCATGGGTTAGAGTTCAGTTGCTGGTCGAGGGTAATGCTCGAGACTGACCTATGAACTGATCTATTTTCATGGCGTGTGGATTCTTGAACAATAAATACATTTTCTCAATTCTTCTCTGGTGTCAGGTTATCTTGGTTATTTTCTTGATAACTGTGTAAAAGGAATATTTTTATAAATAAGCAGGTAAAAATAGTAAATTCGAATCTTCAGGTCAAACCAAGGTTGTAACGATGATGTTTCCTTAAAGTTAAAGTTATATCTCATTTAGCTGTTAACGAGTGTAAACATGATAACGTATTTCCTCAGAAATATACTTAATTTCGGTGATATCTGTGATTTCTATGATTTTACCAAAACCGAAAGGTTTTTTTCCAAAAGTGAATAACGTTTCATCTAAATCAAGCAACGAGAAAAGTAGGTATTTTGCATAATTTAGCTCCATTATTATTTTGTACATAGTACATATTTCATTATTCCCGATTATCCACTTTTATAGGTTTCCCGGGAGAACAGAATGAATAAAATATACTAGGAGGCAAGGCTACAGAAGAGGAAATTCCCATGAGCAAAAAAGCCAGGCGCAGGAAACAAAAGAGAGAACATTTTTATCAGAGGAATAAATGGAAGACGAGAGGCAGGAAAGGCGCTATACAAAATACATTACCTTAAAGGTGAAACAACTCTTGGAAGCTGACAGACAGTTTATCCAGTCAATATACAGTAAAACGTCTCCTTATTAAATTGTTTATCCTAATATTTGGCACGAATGCCTAAATCGATTCATCTTAATATTATTCTATCAGTAAATATTTAAATGCTTTTGTTTAAGACTACAATATCTATTTTCTACTATAAATTGTGTACTCATGTGTTAATAGCTAACTATATATCTTCCAAAGCAAGAAAATAGTGTTACTTATAAAATCTGAACGCCTGAGAACCTAGAAATAAGATACAGTTTAAGTGAGGCGACGAAACAGTTTCTTTCAATAATTAATTTTGTCTTCGAGTTGGAACTGAAAACTAAAATATATCCAAAATTTTTAAATAATTCCCTTCGTGATACAGAAGGGGCGACTGACGACCTGTTTACCTGTCTGTATTAAAGAGAGAGAGAGAGAGAGAGAGAGAGAGAGAGAGAGAGAGAGAGAGAGAGAGAATCTATGGTCTGAAATCATGGAGTCGATTAAGAGCCGACTGGGGGCCAGAGTCATTTTTGTATACATTTTGTATACATATCGCTAATTTGGAAATTCCCGACGTTTGTAACGAAGGCTACTTTATGTTCGACTATCTTTTTAACGGCCACCCACTCCAAATACGAATATATTTATGGTCTTATAAAATCTTGTATGAATTCATTTAATGAGAAACTGCTGTAGTGCTATGCATAATATCTTTATTACATACTTTCTATTTTAAGGAGGCTTTAGCCAGTAAAAATGAATTACCATTATAATGTCAACGAAGAGATTTTTGGACTCAACTGGAAGAGCCAATTATGTTGGCCTCTCTCCAGAAGCTAAAAGAACTGAAGTAAAACGAATTTGTTCATTTTCTCTTTGATGGCAAAATATATGAGAAGAAATGAAAGGGGGTTCCGACCTAGTTACTGGAAGGGAATGGTTGAGATTGACCTGTCCGAGGAAAACTAAATCTTGGCCTTGCCAAACAACTGTCATAGCTACATTAGGTCTTTTGTTTATTTGTGTGACCTCGGCGAGGTGGTATTCCTCGGGTGTGGCGTTTCTCAAATTTATGGTTGCGCATAAAAATAATTGTATTTTTGTAACTGGAATACAGTTATTGCTACATTTTATAAGGATAAATCAAAATAGAATATATGCAGAAGATAAGAGATATGTGACCTTTACCAAGATTTTTTAGATATTTCCCATACTTCAGCCCCGTCATAAGCTTTAAGATGAATTAATATTAATACGTATGTACATGCACATACACGTATATATGAACGAACATAAAAGAATGTCCTTAACATAATCCATCTAACAATTAACCTAAAATATAACAATGTACGCACACTAACGTATAACTGGCCTGCTTAGCCTCAAAGACATAAGAATATCCCGGGATTAAGTCCATTTGAAAGGCCACGGATTTCTCGGGGGAGCTTGGTGAATAAAGCACATCCATCCCAACGGAAATTGCAGGGAATGTGGAAGGGGAGGCTGCCCTTATTCAACGTCTGCGCTCTTTAGCGGAACATCAGAACGAAAATTAGCCTTTGGTTAATAGACGAGTGGAAGCTGTTAGTCGAGGATAAGTTTTGCAATATGTATTAGTCTAAAGGGGAGCCATTGGGAGGAAGCCACTTGAAATCACCGAGCTTCTCCATACTTATTGGCAATGGAATAAATGGAGTGTGTGAAAGAATTATACTTTTAGTGAATTTCAATGACATCATTCTTCCGATTGTTATTTTTACTGCTTTACAAGACTGTTTGTGAATGGGGTCTTATTATTTAAATGACTTATCACTGTAAAGCATTCCTGTTCCAATTTACCTCACATATGCATTGCCGATTTTCTATTCTTTAGCAAACACAATGACTTTTCGGAACGCACTCATAGTCATCATATCTACTAGAAGATAATGCCAGTTGGGCAAAATGTTATTCATATTCCAAATCCAAACCAAATCAAAGTGTTCTCATCCAGAAGAAACAATAAAAAAAGTAATAATATGCAAATGTCGCCAAATCTCAACAAACTCTTCTAATTTGAGAGAATATCTGAAAAAGGAGGTTCATACGACGCATACCCAATGGCAAAACCTAGGCACATTGCATCACATTTTATTCCCTGGGAGAAGTCTTAACTACGGAAGAAAATACGAAAAATAAGACGTATTATTCATATCGAATATTAAGATCAACTCTCAGTTACACCTGCCGCGAAAAGCACCCAATTACACATAGAATTTCGCCAGAATTTCTCAGGACGAGATGACAAATGAGGCAAGAGGAAGTCAAACGCTAATTAACCTGACCAAGCCTTTGGAATCTGGATGAGAAGCAGCTCTCCTTGTCATGAACAGTCTGGTGGAAGGAAGGAAGGACGCTCGTCTGAGGAGTGTCCGCAAAATGTAAGCTTGAGGCCGACGCGAATAATCTGAGTTTGAGACAAGATCAAATACCAGTTTGCGTGGTTGGCTTCAGATTGAGATGGTCATATGCCAACAGGGGTTCTCGCCTTAGGCCGGCCTGAAAGTGTGGTGCAGAGTAAGAGGCCCGGTATGGACCTATGTATCTATGCCACCAACTCAGACCAACAAGTTTTAATCAACTTTGAGTGATTTTTACGAGAATTTGATCAAAGTCGGACCTCGAGACGGGCAACGACTGACTTCTTGTCAACGAGTATTTGCATTACTGACATAATTTCTCTTTAATTTCAGTTTCAAGTGATATTATATGATGGCTAGGCGAAGGTTTAAATTTCATTATCCTTTGCACATTCTTTACACAATCAAACACACTTGATTGAACGGGAAGGTGAAGGCTTTGGATGGGCCTTAGCATTCGAGAAGGGCAAAAGTAGCTGGAAGCTGAAAGTAGCTGGGATTGACATGCTATAAATTACGCTAAAATTAGCACAAACAAAACATTTCCTCTGTGTGTACATTTCAATTCGTAAATAATCCAGCAAGTCTGTAATACAAGGGTATGACAAAAAGTTCAGGCATCCAGGATTCTCATGCCACAAAGCAAGATGAATTTTCACGTAAAAAAACAATTACGACTAAACAATGCTGTGTCAAAGGGACGGACTGTAATTGAATCTATCTTGTTTCTCTATCCTGGCACCACGTATTTTTATTTCTGTTTTCTCTGGAGTCTCCCGGCGATGAAAAAGTACTTAAACTGATTTTGTAACTTCTACAAGATCAAACAATACTGTGGGCATGGCCACATAAAGTTGACCAGTCCAGCAAACATTCTGTAATTTGTGATAAAGAAAATTTTATCAGCTACTCATGAAAGGGAATTTGCTGATCAGGTCACCATGTCGTAATTCTTCCTTGATAAATATACGATGATTGCAATGTAGAAACATTCAAGGTTTTAGAAATATATCATTTGTTTTTAATTGGGTTCTTTCCTTTCTTTTTCTTGAAATTGGAGCTACAAACAGGTAGAGACACTATTAGTTTACAAAAGGCAAATTATTAATTACAATGTCATGGTAAAAGAGGTCCTTTTAATGACTTGTAACTCCCTCGAATACCGTAAAACACATTACATTATTCTGGAATTGTCTCTCTTTGATTACAACGAGAGTATGTGCGTTGATGTACGTAGAAAGACATATTAGAAAATCATAATGACAATACAGCGGTGAATGTAAATGGCATATGAATTTTACAGTTCTCTGCGGTGGAAGACTCAAGAATTCTTCCTACTAGCTGACCGACCCAACTCTGCTTGGGATAACTGAATGACAACTGATAAACTTTCTCTCTCTCTCTCTCTCTCTCTCTCTCTCTCTCTCTCTCTCTCACTTTTTCCATCTTTCTCCTATCTGACACCCCCTCTCTTCTTCTCCCTCTCGCTCCTTTCTCTCTCCAACCATCTCTGTCTCTTTCCCTCTTTCTTCTCACTAATACCAACTCTCTCTCTCTCTCTCTCTCCCCATTTTCTTACTCACCAGACAAGAAATAATGGATAGAAACTAGAACTGAAGTGATACAACACATCCCACCGTGGGAACGTCTTTACATACAAGATATGTGACACATGGAATAAACTGCCACCAGAAGTTGTAAACAGCAACAGTGTGGAAGAGTTTAAAAGAAAGCTAGACAAAATCATTAGGACACTGTGAATGAACAGTAAAACCTGCTCCTACAGTTAAGTAAGCCGTTTGGCCGTGATTGAATGACAGACATAACGTCCATTATGGTAAGATGCTAAACTCTGAGAAAGCAATGGGTGATGGAACACTGTATACACCCATTTATGATCTGTTATCTTTATATAAAAACAATATATCTAAGTACTGCCTTTATTAATAAAACAAGTAAAAAAATTCTCATTAGAGTTTTCTGTACAGCGCCTACAGCGTACAATCAAGGCCACCATAATGTTGTATGAGCCGCGGCCAACGAAACCTAAACAACGGCTCGGTGGTGGCGCATCGCGTATCAATGCCAGACGTACGATTATGTCTAACATTAACTTTCAATAAAATACAAATTACTGAGGCTAGACGGCTGCAATCTGGTATGTTTGATGATTGAAGGGTGGATGACCAACATACCAATTTGCAGCCCTCTAACCTCTGGATGCGAAATGGACTGCCGAGAGCTACAAACATTAATAACAAATCAAAGCAGAGAGCGGGAAAAAAAGAGGATGAACGTTTTGAAAGCTGAGTCCCACCAGCACTATATCAGATGCGTTTATCTGGAACAGCCCAGTTTTTACAGGATGCAGGCCAAATTTGCATTTGATGGGCTAACTCTCTCTCTCTCTCTCTCTCTCTCTCTCTCTCTCTCTCTCTCTCTATGAGTCCATTTGTTTGTTTGTTCAGTTTATCTCTATTATATTCTATTTGATTTTTCTACTATCCTTTGTCTTAATCACGTGTATATATATATATATATATATATATATATATATTATATATATATATCTATATATATATATATATATATATATCGTTAGCACGCTTTTGTGCATTTTTATATAAGCATGAGTGTGAGTATGTGTGTAATGAAGAGTGGAGATAATGTTACAATTGTGCAAACAGTCCTGGCTATATTGAAAGGAGGGAAAATGAAGGACTTTATGGCCGTATAATCTACATATCTAACTAATCTAACGATGTTAATTAAAAATCTGAAGAAATTACTTTCTTAAAATAGTAATGATAAAACTCTTTGGGTTACATATTCTATGGTCCTCTGGATTAAAGATAAACTGACTCAAGAGAGGAATAAGATTAATATTTGTCCTCTAGCAAAGGAAACTGATCCTTTGCATAACTAAAATCTTATCCTCTAACAAAAGAAAAAATCATCGTAGAATATTTGAATAAAAAATAGATCCACTCTTAATTCATAAGGTAACTTGAACTTCACTTGTTCATTAAATAATAGATTGAAGAAATAATTAGGAAGTAATTCTTTCCTGAGGTGAGCTACGTCCAAAGACTGTTTTGTATTGAAGTTATTTTTTTATGTTAGTAATTTACTGATTACCTGAGGTACATAGAGGTAAACTTTCAGAATTCATATTAGGGGAAAAAGGAGTCAATTTTTGATTGGCTCTTGAGAATGAATTATTACAGTAATTACTTCTACTCACTCTTATTAAGATACTAATATGTTGGTTAATAAAGATCATCCCTCCCTCTGGCGTCCTAAAGGTGATAACTTCAGACGAGATTCACTCCACTTCACTGCATAAGGAATGCCCGAATGTGAATGATAAAAGATGATCTGAGGATACTTTAGGTCTGATGATTAGGCTGCGAGGGATACATTTGACAGGTGTACTATACGAGGCTGCTCAAGCGAACTTCTGAACGAAATTTTAAAACGTAATTCGTATAACGGAGCGCTTCTTCGGGTAATGCGAAGCAAAATATTTTTCAAGCACGAGCAATAATTTTAGCATTATGATGGAAATGTCTTGAGCACAAGACACGGAGAACTTCATTTGGTATATTTACTATGAAACTCTCGACAGCCTTATCTCATGAAGAGTGTTGGAGATGAATCTTGAGAATGAAAGCAGGGGAGATTGTGGGAAACAGAAAATTCTTAACACCGACGCCCCAAAAAATATAATCTTAAGAGGTTTTGCTAGCGAATCTCGAGGAAAAATAAATAATTTCATATGTTATTATCTTTTTCTTGGGAGGTTTTCAAGTAGGCTCTCCATTATCTTATGAAATTACATTTTCGTTCCACGCCCCACGACCCTTTCTATCCCCCCCCCCCCCCCCCCCCCCCCCCCCCCACCCCCCCCCCCCCGCCCCCCCCCCCCCCCCCCCCCCCCCATCCAAAGCAAAATTATACAGTGTTAGTCGACATCATCGTATATTGATAAACAATTCAGCTTCAGAAATGATTTCTATAAAATTATTGTCAGTAATAATAATAATAATAATAATAATAATAATAATAATTACTGTCGTTGTGGTAGTCAGTTGCTGGATAACGGCCTCCAAGTACCTGACCGTCTTCCCCTTCAATTGGGTTGAATACCTGGTTGCCGGACGAAGCTCCTCTGTTGCCAGAGGTTAATTTTACGTCGTTGTCGTTTATTCCTTCATTTCTTTCCATCATTGCTGAGTTTTGCTATTTAACCCATAGCTGGACCCTACCCCATCAGGGATAGGTACTCATTTACAGCTGAGTAGACTGAGGAAATTATGGTAAAGATCCTTTCCCAAGGAATCAACGCCGAGGAGAGCGGTCACCCATCCAACGACTGACCAGCCCCAATGTTGCTTAACTTAATCAGTCCATTGACGACCTAACCGACTCTGCCACGGCGCCACAGGATTGTATCGGGGGACATCAGGATGGAGTTTGGAATAGAAAAATGCGCCTTAGTCAACATACAAAAAGACAAAGCAACGAGAACTGAAGGGATAAAGCTACCAGATGGGAACAACATCAAACACATAGATGAGACAGGATACAAATACCTGGGAATAATGGAAGGAGGGGATATAAAACACCAAGAGATGAAGGACACGATCAGGAAAGAATATATGCAGAGACTCAAGGCGATACTCAAGTCAAAACTCAAACGGCCGGAAAATATGATAAAAGCCCATAAACACATGGGCAGAGTGCCAAGTAATCAGATACAGCGCAGGAATATGGAATGGACGAAGGCAGAACTCCGCACCATAGATCAGAAAAAAACCAGGAAACATATGACAATACACAAAGCACTACACCCAAGAGTAAATACGGACAGACTATACATAACACGAAAGGAAGGAGGGAGAGGACTACTAAGTATAGAGGACTGCTTCAACATCGAAAACAGAGCACTGGGACAATATCTGAAAACCAGTGAAGACGAGTGGCTAAAGAGTGCATGGGAAGAAGGACTAATAAAAGTAGACGAAGACCCAGAAATATACAGAGACAGGAGAATGACAGACAGAACAGAGGACTGGCACAACAAACCAATGCACGGACAATACATGAGACAGACTAAAGAACTAGCCAGCGAGGACACATGGCAATGGCTACAGAGGGGAGAGCTAAAGAAGGAAACTGAAGGAATGATAACAGCTGCACAAGATCAGGCCCTAAGAACCAGATATATTCAAAGAACGATAGACGGAAATAACATCTCTCCCATATGTAGGAAGTGCAATACGAAAAATGAAACCATAAACCACATAGCAAGCGAATGCCCGGCACTTGCTCAGAACCAGTACAAAAAGAGGCATGATTCAGTGGCAAAAGCCCTCCACTGGAGCCTGTGCAAGAAACATCAGCTACCTTGCAGTTATAAGTGGTACGAACACCAACCAGAGGGAGTGATAGAAAACGATCAGGCCAGAACGCATAGGGTGATAGGTGCAAATAGACCAGACGTGACGTTGATTGACAAAGTCAAGAAGAAAGTATCACTCATTCATGTCGCAATACCATGGGACACCAGAGTTGAAGAGACAGAAGGGGGAAAAAATGGATAAGTATCAAGATCTGAAAATAGAAATAAGAAGAATATGGGATATGCCAGTGGAAATCGTACCCATAATCATAGGAGCACTAGGCACGATTCCAAGATCCCTGAAAAGGAATCTAGAAAAGCTAGAGGCTGAAGTAGCTCCAGGACTCATGCAGAAGAGAGTGATCCTGGAAACGGCGCACATAGTAAGAAAAGTGATGGACTCCTAAGGAGGCAGGATGCAACCCGGAACCCCACACCATAAATACCACCCAGTCGATTGGAGGATTGTGATAGAGCAAAAAAAAGGGAAAAAAAAGAAAAAAAAAAT
>NC_061089.1:75618822-75626322 GCF_015104395.2 Macrobrachium nipponense
TTTTTATTATTACGAAAGGGCGTATAGTAAGTGTTATAAAATATTTTCGTGTAAAATTCATACTTTAATTTAAAAGAAGGGTTACTTTCTCTCTTAAAATACGCTATTAGATTTAAATAAGATGATTCTACGAAAAAAAAAAAAAATACAAGAAAAACGTAAGTTGAAAAGTAAAATAGGATAAAATGCTCATGACTTTAGATTGTCTGTTTACCAAGGATACAAATAAAAAAAAGGCGGCAAACGTACACAAACTCAAATACTTGAAGAGTCACATTAATTTACCATGGATGTTGCCGCAATTTAATTACACGATGGATTTGATTTTGAATGTAATGCTTGACTTTCTCTCTCTTTGTGGATTGTTTTTTTTATGTTTCGACATATAAGTACAAAAATACACATACACATATACACAGACATCATACTTACTCACACACATTACATATATTATATATATATATATATATATATATATATATATATATATTACAACACACACACACACACACACACACACACACACACACATATATATATATATATATATATATATATATATATATATATATATATATATATATTACATGAAGTATGTATGTATATATATACGTAAGATGGCTCAGTGGTTACCGTCGACTAGAATCGTTGGAAAGGTACTGTGTCGAATGTTCGAGACACTTCTATACCATCCCATTTATCACTTAAAAAAATTCCATTTCAGTGATAATTAACCCCTTCGGTGATATTCCCGAAGTAGCGTGAATTGGATATTAAGTGACATTTGTAGCTTAATGATTGCATAAAAATCACGGTGTGATAAAAATGAATTTCATTCATATATATATATATATATATATATATATATATATATATATATATATAAATATATACAGCATAGACGTCAGTATTCGTAGCCGAGAGTGTTCAGAGTAAATTAATGCTCAAACAGATATATCTAGGGGTTTTTCCAATTAAATCGTCAGGGGAGACATCATTATGGTAAGACTGTTACACCTAAAGAAACTGGAAAGAGAATGATGAAATTATAAAGCTTTGAATAATGGCAGATGCAACTAATAACAAAAGATGTGAAGATCAACTAAAAATTCCTCGAAAATTCTCCCGAATTCCTCATCAACATTTGGTTCAAGGAAACCTAACCTCGAATTACAATTCGTATTCTCTCTTTTTTTTCACTTTGGAAACATTACACGACGATCCTATAATTATGATAAATTTATATCTCCATAAGAAAAGTTGATAATGGAAAGAGCTTCAATCACCAGCTGTAAATTAGGCTGCCATCATTATCAGCCATTCATATGCTAATGCGATTAGATCTCAATTTCCCTCTCATGATAACATTATCGAATAAATTCTAGACCCAGAGACGTGTGCGTTCCATATTTATAGGTTAGTTCTCTCAGAGGGTCCTGAGAGAGAGAGAGAGAGAGAG
The DNA here is from genome assembly GCF_015104395.2 of Macrobrachium nipponense. Lineage (NCBI taxonomy): Eukaryota > Metazoa > Arthropoda > Malacostraca > Decapoda > Palaemonidae > Macrobrachium > Macrobrachium nipponense. The sequence goes on from NC_061089.1 coordinate 75,620,282, forward strand.
AGAGAGAGCGAGAGAGAGAGAGAAAATGCTAAAGGTATTTTCTGCGTAATACACTCAAAATGATGGCAGCATTTTGCAAAGACAAATCGATGGCCATTTAGTATATAAACTTCAAAGGAAAGCTTAATTATTTTGCATATAATTTTTATAAGTTGATGTTGATGTTATCCACGTTTTAATCTTGGAAACATTTCTCACTCAAAAATTTAAAGGACACGAGATTTGCAATTTTCTTCTTACTAGGTTTTCAGAGTTCATAAATTTGATGTGTACCATTGATGAGATATATTGGTAAATATGAAAGAAACTTTGATCTGGTATTACACCTCGAAAAATGAAAATACCGTTTTCTGTGGTGTAACCCTAGATCTTGGTGTAACAGTTTGTCGACTCTGTACTCCGAGAAAAGCAGACTGTAGCGTTACTTGTTTAATCTTTGTAAAAGAATTGCTTGGGCGTTTGACAAAAATCTGACATATTGGAAAATATTGACAATAACATATAACAGTCTTTCATGTTATTTCGCTTTGTTCATTAAATTTTGCATTTGAGCTTTTCAAAGACTTTTTCTCTTACACGTGAAACTTCGTCATCGCTCCTCTGTCGCTGGTAAACAAGTAAGGTTTCTGCAAAAGCCTGCTAAGGAAATGATTTATTGGTATAGACAACCATATTTGCTTTAATATTCCACCGAAATTTGTAACCGGAAGGTCTTTCAACTCCAGTTTCCGGATTTTGATACATTTAAATTGACCTTCTTTGTCATATCACCCACTATGGTCACACACTTCTCTCTCTCTCTCTCTCTCTCTCTCTCTCTCTCTCTCTCTCTCTCTCTCTCTCTCTCTCTCTCTCTGCTCGTCTGTCCTAGCATCCTATGAAAGGAATGTCCCGCAAATAAGCCAACATTTCTGAGTCATCAGTTTATCCGGTAACGTTATCATCAGAGGGAAATTGAGATCTAATCGCATTAGCATATGAAGGGATGGTAATGACGAGTCTAATTTGCAGCTGGTGATTCGAACCCTCCCCAGTACCTCCCTTTTCTTCTCGTGGATGCATGAACCTATAATCACGGTCTCGATATGTCTAAAGCCAGGCCACGGACACTGGGAACATACAGAAGAATCCATGTTACTTCGTTCCACTGAGAAGGGAAACTGAAAATTAGAAAAAAATAAAATGATTTTGTTTGTTCAACTCAGAACGGCAGGGAAAACCAAATAATTAGCTGGTTGAACTCAAGGGGAAAGTTGAGTTAAAGCAAATCTGTACTTTGTTTATTTAACGTATAAGGAAAATGAAAACAGAATTCAAAAGAATCAATATTTTGCTTTTTTTTGTCACAACGCAATTCAAAACAATGTCATCGGTTTAACTCAAAGACGGACAGTTAACAAGAATAAATATTTTGCTATTTTAACTCAAAACTAAAGTCAACACCAATACTTATCTGGATTACCGACGTGATAAAAATCAATAATTTGCTGTTTTAATCAAATAAAGTAGAAAACCAAAATTTCTCAAGAAAAATGGAGAGCATTAAAATATTTGATTGGTTTGGTTCAGAGGGAAATCAAAAGTAATGTTTCTGTTGTTTATCCCAAAAGGAAATTCTAGTTAGAAGTAGTTTTCAATGGTTAACCCAAAACGGAAAGTAATAACCAATGAAATCCTGGTTCAACTAGAAAGGGAAAACTGAGTCAAAAACATGAATATTTCGTCGGTTCAACTCAAAACGGGAGTATAAACAAATGCATCAAACAAGTATTAATCTGGTTTAATACCGAAGAGCAGACAGTAAAAACAAAATAAAATGCTCTATTTGATTTCTTCTATATCAGTAAAACCAGACCAACAGAAAACGCAGAGAGGAAGAACAATTTGATGATCACATTTGCGAAAATGCTTAAAAGTCTTCTATTTTAAGTCTTTTATTTTTGTTTGCTGTGAATTTCAAAATAAGACTGTGAAATAAAATCCACTCAGATTTAACCTATCTTTGGCATTAAACTATAATTATATCGATATTTACCCCTAGAAACTTAAAATGAGTACTATTCACTAGTTTTTCATCCACCCTCTAGTGGTAAATACATATTACCGTATTTATATATTTATGACTTGAGAGTTTAACAAATACAGTATTCACATACGTTTCTTTCTACAAGGTCAACGAGCAATAACTGCAAGCTACAGGCTCTGCACTGTGATGTTAAAATGTTACTAGAGATAATCTGAGCTATGCACATGAGATAAGTTTAATATGAAAATATGGAAATTAACTTATTTAAGAGTAGTAATCATCATAATTAGTTTGATTATATTGCATACATACATGTTATATATAATATATATATATATATATTATATATATATATAATATATATATAAATATATATCATATCTATATATATAATATATATATATATACTATATATATATATATATATTAATATATATATATATATACATATATATATATATAAATATTATTCTAATCTATATATATATATAAATTATATAATATATAATATATATATAGATAGATATATATATATTATATATATATATATATATATTAATGTTATATATTATGTATATATATACTAGATATATAATATAGCGTATGGGCGTATGCGTGTATTTAGTATTAAGTTACTTTTACGTTTCATTTTAGAACTTCCAGGATATATTATGAACAGATGTCGTTACCAAGCCCTGCTATTCTATCTGCCTACTTCAAATACAAACAATAAAAATACAAACCCAAATTTTCTTCAGCAAATCCCTTAATTTCTTGCCAGAACTGAGTTATTGGCTGCCTACAAGAGGAAATGAGAATGACATCACGTCCTGTGGGAATGCGCTAAGTTTCTGTTTTCCAGAATCCTGGTTTTTGTCGTAGGAAACTTATCCAACCAGAATGACAATTCTCCTCACGAGAGAGAGAGAGAGGAGAGAGAGAGAGAGAGAGGCATGCCTCTCCAAAAATGTTTTTTATGGTCCTTCTAAGAAAACATGTATTCATACACACATTAATACATAAAAATATATCGATATCTATTCTATATATCTATCTATCTATCGATCTCAATTTCTATCATATAATATATATATATATATATATATATATATATATATATATATATATATATATATATATATAGTATATATAAAGTATATATATAAATACAGTAGTGCCTCAGGTTACGAAATTAATCCGTTCGTAACCTGATTTTTCCATATCTAGAACTACATTTTACATGTAAATTGCCTAATTCGTTCCAAGGCTTACAAAAACACCACAGTAAATTTTATAATAAAGCTAAATTGACTAATAGACAATGAAATACAGCAAATTGGACTATTCAATACCTAACATAACCATGACTGAACCTGTAAATAAAGTGTATTAATGTACAGGGTACAAGAAATACTGTACATACATGTATGTACATATGTAGTAAAATGTGGAACCTTACCTTTCGAGTGAGGTGACGTCCGAAAGTGACGACAGAGGAGGAGGACAAATGGCAGAAAACATGAACACTTAACTTTATGAAACACATTAAAAAATGGCAGAAAACATTAACACTAAACTTTAGGAAACACATTAACAAATGGCAGAAAACATTAACACTTCTTTATTATCTCCATCTTCGTTCTCCATAGAAAGCATCCTCTTCTTTCCGTAAACTTCAGAAACGTTCTTGAGACCCATGGCTAATAACGTAAGTAATTAAGTTCACACTCAACATGATAAAGTAACTTACAGTACAACGAAGTGAAATCACTAACACGAATTTAAGTTAACAAACAAAATACGTATATGTGAGCGAACAAATTCTAGTGTTTACGATAATGCTGCCGCAAAAAATGGTCAAGGAACGCCTTTATATAGAGGCATGATGGGACAGATGCTGACCAATAGGAGAGCAGGATCTTACGGCAGTGACTAGCATCAGGAACCAATGGGGGAGCGGGAGGATGGTGGTGAGTCTAATGAGTTGGCGGCGCGCTAGTTTTAAAATTGTTCTCGGCGGTCCGACCGAATCTCGGATTTACCCTTTCACAACCTGAATTATTTTCGTACACAGAAGCAAAAAAATCTTCGTCTTTACTTTCGTAACCTGAATTTTTCGTACATAGGGACTTTCATATTATATATATATATATATAATATTATATAGGGTATATATATATATAATATATATTATTTATATATAATCTTATTAATATATTAATATATTGATATATATATATATATATATATATATACCAATATATATACAACCCAATATATATATATAGCACAATATATATTATATATATAATATAGATATATATAGATATGATATATATATATATATTATATTTTATTATTAGATATATATATATATATATATATATTATGTATAGATATATCTATATATATATATATATATATTATATATATATATATATATAATATAGTATATATATATATATTTATATATATATATAAATATATATATATATATATATATATATATTATATATATATATATATATATATATATATATAATATATTATATTATCGACTATATATATTTATATCTATATATATACATATACGTATATATATATATATATATATATATATATATATATATATATATATATATATATATTTATATATATAATATATATAACTATATATATATCTATATATATATATATATATATTAATCGATATATAGATGTTGATGATTTGTTTAGCTGTTCTTCCTGTTGTATTGATGTAAATGATTTACTCTCTAAACTAAATACCAGGTACCATCGATTATGTTTACTCTAGAATTAGAAAAAGACAATTGCCTCCCTTTCTTAGATGTTTTGTGATACATACGGAAAGGAACCATTTCAATGGTAAACATCAGTTATCTATATATATATAAATTATAATAATATATATATATAGGTATGATAGATAATATGATCTAATATATATATTATACTATAATATAATGTATAATTGTATTAATTATAATATTATATAATATATATATATATATATAGAGTAGTTATATCCAAGATAGTATATAATGTAAATAATCCAAGATAAATATAATATTATATATTATAATCGATATATATATATATTATATTATTATAATATATATATATTATATATAATATTATAACAGTTATATATGAGTATAATATTATATATACTATATATATATATATATTATTAATAATATATATATATAATATATGGATACGTAATTAATATCTAATTATAAATAATCTAAAATAATTATAATAAGATGTAATAATATTTAACGTATTATATATAATAGTATATATATTATAATATATATATATAGATCTATATATATAATATATATATGGTGATGATTGTTTAGCTGTTCTTCCTGTTGGTATGATGTAAATGATTTACTCTCTAAACTAAATAACCAGGTAACATCGATTAAGTTTACTCTAGAATTAGAAAAAGGGACAATTGCCTCCCTTTGTTAGATGTTTTTGATACATAGAGAACCATTTCAATGTAAATTCAGTATTTATAGAAAACCGACTAACAACTTAACTTATGTTCATTTCTTCTCAGGCCACCATCTTAACATAAAAATATCAATTTTTTCCTCTGTTTTTACGAGCATTGCGAATTGTCAGTCCACAATATTTGGATCAAGAAATTGAATACATAAGAAAAATAGGGAAAGATTTCTGCTATCCTTCACATATATTAGACATTTGTTATAATAAAGCCCACAAAAAGTTTTATACTGTAAGTAACACGCAGAGAGAAAATTCTAAGAACATTCTCAGTTTGCCTTATTTTAACGGATTTGAAACCATTAAATCATTGTTAAAAGCTTTTAATGTCAACCTTGTTTTTTCCTATAATAACACACTAAAAGGAATGTTAATAAAAAATGGCCCCAGAGAAAGCAACAACATAATATATAAAATTCCATGTATGGATTGTCCCTCATTTTATCTCAGACAGTCTAGCAAAGGCTTAGAAGTA
>NC_061089.1:75631322-75643822 GCF_015104395.2 Macrobrachium nipponense
GGCAAATGGGGAGGGAGGCTGCAACATTCTGCAGAAAGTTTTAATTGCAAAATCCTCCTCTTCGGTGATGTATGAAATCTGCTTCAAGGACAGACTGTAAAACGTTTATGATGATAAACTGGCCATTCATTTTGCAACTTTCATATCATTAACTATTAGAAAAGAATCTGCTTTCTTGGAAAAAATCTTTCTTAAGTGCTGTTCTGGGGAGTTCTGAAGCCATCCTTAATACATACATACTTTTCTATCTTAATGGGAAGAGAAAAATGAAAATATGTCTTTATATCCGGCAACAAGAGGTTTAACTCTAAAAATCATTTGGGAAATATGTATTTATTTACTGCATGGAACTAAATTTCAAGTTCTTGGCCATGGTTGCTCTCATTCTTTGAAGTCATTTGACGCATTTAATTTCAAATAATATTGTTAAACTAGAAGTAAAAAACGCGCCGAAGAATCGAGTTTTCTGTACAACGTATAATGCTGTATAAAACCATCAACTATGACCGGCAGCTCTCCAGCTGCTCACCAGATGCGGTTGAGTGAGGGTGCGTCCTATTGATCGGGAAGCGCTGCCTGATTCACGAAACATGGCTAACTTTAACCTCAAATAAAATAAAAATCACTAAGGCTAGAGGGTTGCAATTTGGTACTTTTGATGATTGGAAGGTGGATGATCAAAATACCAATTTGCAGCTCTCTAGCCTCAGTAAATATTTTTTAGATTTTAGGGCGGACAGAATAAATTACGGACGGACGGACAGACAAAGCCGGCACAATAGTTCTCTTTTACAGAAAACTGAAAAGCATCTAACAAAGACCTCACTAATTACAAGATAGGAAAGTAAATTGTTTTTCAGGGAGAAGAACGACGGTCGTGGTCGGATCTAGTGATTTGTATGGCTAGATCTGTTGTTGTTATTATTATTATTATTTTTTTTTTTTTATTAAATTGTACCCATGACAATGAAAATGGCAGTAATGTAAGACAATACAGACAACAGTCACTGAACCTACGGCCGTCAATGGAACCTTCATTCTGCGCACTTATAATAAGGTCTGGTGGTTAAGGACCTGGCTCCGGATTAGTCGACAGAAATTCTATAATTATTTCTGTTGGAATATGTATGGATACACATTGTGCTATATACAGAAGTGATTATGATGCGCATGGCTCCGTGAAAATGATATGATGGCTCGAGGCTGAATCATGGACTGTAAATTAGGTTCTTCCCGATCAGCCCTTCATATGGAAATGTGATTATGCCCATTTTCTCTTTAATGATGACAATGTCGGATAAATAGTTGACTTACGTTGAGAACAGAATTCTTTTTTTTTTTTTAAGTTACGCTTCCATTGTACAGAGAGAGAGAGAGAGAGAGAGAGAGAGAGAGAGAGAGAGAGAGAGAGCAGAACCATTGGAGATATGGATGAATACATAGTTAGAATTTCTTTGGTCTTTAACATTTTTACTCCTCTTACCTAAGCAATTACCTGATAACAGAGTCATCCTAATTTTTTTAGACAAACAATAGTTGTGTCTATCTTTACAGTTTAAACGACTGAGGAAGAGTCACATAACTTTGAAGGGCAAAGCCACGAAAGTAAAAAATACTCACATTTTCGTTTGACTTTAAATACACTACCAAACGTGTACGGGATATTATTCTCTAAAATTCTTAGGCATTACGTAAGGGATCAAAAGAAGAGTGTCTTTCTTTTCCACTCGTTATTCCAGCCTCATGATTCTTCAGAGGACTTCGGATAAAAGTTTAATTAGGGGCTGCATTAAACTAGACACATTGAAGGGAACCCTTTAGCACAGATACGTTATTTCTTATCAAATAACGGTTATGTTCACAAATGCAGTATAGTACAGAAAGATGTAAGATTAGAATATTCCGTAGCAGAATTACAAACTGGCAACATTTTAATTATTCAAAAATTTCTATGAATGATAATCGTAAGAAGTGGTAAGCAGAGAAGAAATAAGGTAAAAATAAGTCTTACGCAAGAATTTCCCCAAAATTATCGGAGAGAGATCTAGAGCACAAAGAAAAGTCCTTTGCAGACGGTGTCATGAGATCAGCAATGAAAGATCCAAAGGATCTTACGAAATCCTACGAAGGATTTAAAAGAAGTTACCCGGAGAGAAGAAGAGGATTTCATTAACCCCGTAAGGAAAATCCTTCATGACGTAACAGTTAAAAAACCAAAAGGATAAGATGAATTCCAATGAATTCATGGACTCTTCTTCAACAATATATATCACGATTTGAGACGAATGGTGGATCATTAGCCAGATGAAACGGAAGTAAGCTTTTCAGAGAGATCGAGTTTAAAAAAATGAAAATTAGGCTAGGCCTTTAGCTATGTACACACACACACACACACACACACACACACACACACACACGATTTGAATCGTCTTCTTCCTCTAATGTACAACATGACTCCTATTTGTTAACTTATAGAGATGAAAAAACATTACGATGGCATATTTTTTCCCATATAAATTTTGAACACCACTATAAATCTGGCTTACCTTGAGTAACAAATGCGTTTCAGTCACTGCTGAATTTTCTTGTCACCTTCCACTTACCGTCACGTACTACGTAGTTACTTGGTTAAAATCAGTCGACCTCAGTACCTGAAAGATAAAATGCTGTGTAAATGAAAAATCGTTTGTAATTTTGTAAGAAATGTAATGAAAGTCAATAAGTCAATTACTATCATGAGGAATCAAAAATATTCATAACATCAAAATGAGAGAAGTAAACAATTCTGGAAATATTTCTCTCTCTCTCTCTAATCCCACACACAAAGTGTGTTTATCATGAGACATACGACATTGATTATGGATTTTTTCTTCTCGTGTTCAATCATTTTTAAAATGAAGTAATATCTATATTTGATTCATTCACGAACCTTACATTTGTTTTACACCTGATCTCACTCAGTAGTCAAAACGAGAGTGTCATAAAAGATCTGCTTTTCTGTCATAATGCCATCAAATATATATCAAAATAAAATTTCTAATTAGCTTATTAGCCAGGCTTTGCGGAAAGTTGCTCTTATCGTGACTATAAAAAACAATATTGATAATGATTCATATTTAATGATGACAACAAACCACTGAAGTGAACAAAACTCTCGAGGCAGGACAATAATCGTAGAATTCAAGACTTCTTTGTCCACTGCTTTTCTAATCTCTCTTTTCCCTCTATCCCCAGAATACACAGTTGTGTTTTCCCTCGAGACCTTTTCATTAATCAAGAAGAACGCTCAAGTATTTAAGAATTCATTTTTGTTTTTCTTAATGAAAGGGATGAATCCTAAAAACCTGGAAGGGAAAGATAAAAATGTAGATGTCCCATTTCTTTTAGTCTTCTTTTATGGGTATTTTTCCAGCAGTTAGACATAAGCATCACAATGATCCCAGTTTTTCTTTTCTTGGAAACGACATAACTCACATTTTAAGAGACTCTTTTTTTGAAAAATCCGTAAGGTAACAACAATGGAAAAGACATTTTATATATTCTGAGGAAATTAGTAATCCTCGACTTGCTCTTGTTTGCAAAACGATCAGATACTACTGTTTCACCTTGAGCTTCCTAGCCATGGCTGTTTTTCTCTAGCATGAAGTGGCAATATTTCTCGGTCTTTCCCTTCTTTGCTAAAGATGTAGAAGTCCCTTCAAGCCTCTGTTTTCCTGATATCTATAATTTTCCGTTCTTCAAAATGAAAATCTATAGTTTCCTCTGTGTTATGAAGCCTCCGTCCCTTTCTATATCATGTTCAATATGAATAACTGACGTTGCCTGAACAATGGTCAGAATCAGTATTTCTGCAAAAACCAAGCGTTTAAACAGGTCTTAATTATCGAACGCTTTAAAAATATTTTCCAAGCAGCACCTGAGATATACGGAACATTGCTATTTCCATCCTTGAGGCTTATGATCGCATCTTCCTAATATTATATATGAATATTTGCCACTTCATGCTAGAGAAAACAGCCATGGCTCGGAAGCTTCAAGGTGAAACAGTAGTATCTGATTCGTTTTGCAAAGAAGCTTTCACGATAAGGTGACAAATAGCAGAAGGTGAAGTGACGACAGCCCTATACTACTTCATGAAGCTTAGAGGGTTACTAGAAAAAGGCTGTTTCTTTGATTGTATCACTCCTCTGTTTCCATTCTAAAAGCACTAAAAAATGCGAGGAAAAATTCATAGGAACGTCTTTAGAGTTTTTGTAGATGGAAGGAACCAGTAAAGAAACCAACCTACACATACGGTCAAGGTCGAAGCCATGTCTTATGTTCAGCATATTCCTAAATAATGAAGAGTATGGTATACTCGGAGTGTTCTATATACTTCATGACTCGGAAAAACCTAGTTTAAGGAAGCGAATTAGTTACTGCCCACTGAAGCAATAGTATTTATTACAATTTATCTCCTTGCAGTAGCATAGGAAGAATTGTCCTCATCTTAATCAAAATACACCTATGAACATCGTGATAAAACTTTTGAAAGTACATTCGTTTTTATTTCTTCCGTGTGTATACTTCCGTATATTACCCAAAAGTTAACGCCTACTTAAGAATGAATATATCCCTCAGTTTTCCAAAGATATTAAGTCAATCTCTAAGGAGACAAGATACAGAGAGGAAGATTCGGGAAGAAGCTAATTCAACCATCATACCGGCTGGAAAATTCTGGAGAAAGTTTTAATTGCAAAATTCTCGTCTTCCGAGATGTATGAAATCTGCCCCAAAGAGAGCCTGTAAAATGTTTATGATCATAAACTGGCCATTCATTTCATAACTTTCATATCATTAACTCTTAGAAAGTAGTCTGATTTCATGGCAGTTATATTTCTTATGTGGTGTTCTGGGGAGTTCTCAAACCATCCTTTATACAAACATAGTACATATATACATACATGGAGATGACAGTCATTTCTAACAGCATTATAAATAGAGGTTTTGATGAATCAATAAATGAATAATTACCTGTGTATGATCAAATACGAAATGCAATGATGCTCCTCTGCTTTCTCCCAAAAAGATCTCACATTATGTTTTACGTTCACTGATGTATATTTAAAAAGTATTGCCGATATATTCCGATTTTTATTTGTAACCAAAGAGCTTTTGGACTCTACAATTTTTACCTCTTACCTAAGCAAGTAATCATTGTTAACAGACCCCTAATTTTTTTTTATGATAATAAGATATAGGCGTGTCTCTATCTTTACAGTTTACAAGACTGGAAAAAACCATTAAAGTCACGTAACTTTGAGGGCAAACCCAGAGAACAAAAATGACACAGTTTTTTGTTTAGCTTTAAATACAAGACTAAAAGTTATCGAGTTATTATTCTTTGAAATTCTGAGGCGGTGTAAGAGAGCTAGAGAAGAGTGCCTTTCTTTTCCCTCATTATTCCAGCCTCATGATTCTTCAGAGGGCTTCGGATAAAAGTTTAATTAGGGGATGCACAGGATGACATCAAAAAGGACACAGCTTTTATAATTAAAACAGACACGTGCGAGGGAGCCTTTACCGGGGAAACGTGTTCTATATCAGCTAACACTTTGTTTACTGAAAGTTTAAGATAAGAAGATTATGTAGTACACTTGCGAAGAACAGTAAAATATATGCAAATGGCAAACGTTCATTCATTCAGACAAATATCTGTAGATCGTTACAACTGTGCTGATCAGATCCAGCTTAGTTGAGTAAAAGTAAAGCAGAAATTCTGTGCCTGATAATGATGATATATCTACCACTTGTGTGTTTATGTCAGACTTTTTGTTCCAAAGCATTTCAATAGTCTCAAGGATTACTGGAAATCTTGCGGAAGGATTTCCACAGTATTACCAGAGGAAGATCTAAGGCATAAGGCAAAGGCTTTCATGAGGTTAGTAACGAAAGGGCTAAAGGATCAGATGAAATCCTATGAAGGATTTAAAAGAAGTTACACAGATAGAAAAAAGGTTTTCATTACCCCATAAGGGGAGATTTTCTTGACATTACAGTTACGAAACCAAAAGGATTCGATAAATTCCTGTGAAAAGCATTATATAAAGCTATCATGGACTCTTTTTGAACAATATATCATATCATATTGAGGACCATGTCGCTACTTTCTTTTGTTTTTATTTTGCTGGCGGATCAATAATGAAAAGAGCATATATATGAGCGTGAGGTCGCTAAAGGCTTACTTCTCCTAATCCTGGCCAGTGATGACCTAGGCAATGGGTCTCCTCTCGTGATACCCAGGTCACAGGCCAGGATTAGTAGTAAGCCGTTGACGATTTTGTGCTCATTTTATACAGTATATATGTCTGGAATACATGTGTATTCAATAGTTGGTCCCTTGAAGATGGTGGCAAACGGTCCTATTTGACAGCTTGAAAATAAAGAATGGCATCTGACTACTCAGATACACATGTGATTGCGAAAGCAGCAAAGTTACTAAGGAAGCATATTTTGGATCATGAGTCCTGGTTTGATGGCACCTTTGGTGAGGGATGCATCAATGATTCTATACCTCAAAGTCTGTTCTAGTTCACTAGTATGGTCGAACTTGGAGCAGACATAATCTCACAGCTAAGACTTGGCTCATTAAAGTTAGCCCTGGCTATTGCTCAGCTCCTGCAGTACAAATGCTTCTCAAAACAAAAGGAAGGAGCAAGTGCACATCTACACTCAAAGGGTAGGGAAAATCCTTTTCCAGTGTTCACGGGCATGGCTATCTATGCCAAAACCAGGAAGACAAACCTGGTAGAAATGCTTCACGACACGGCATGAGCTTTTCCTATGACAGGGTGCTGGAGATATCATCCTAACTGGGAGATGCCACTGTCATCAAATATTTGGAAGAAGGTGTAGTCTGTCCACCTGTCTTGAGGAAGGGGTTGTTTACCACTGCGATCATGGAAAACATCGATCATAACTCTTCTGCAACCACGGCTACTACTTTTTTTCATGGGACCAGCATTTTGGTATTCCAGCGTTCTGCCAAAGACATCTGGGGGCAAGATCATCAGCCAGTACAGTTTGGGCCATAGAGTCTGTACCTAATCTACCTGACTTCTTCACAAATATCAATCTGCTTCCTTCAAGTCGAAAAACCCAACACCATCAAGTAGAACAGTGCCAAAGCCACTCTCAGACCTGTTTGCCAGGAACCAGAGACCAAATGAAGCCCTCCTTCCAACAAGAGCAGCTCTGTTTCATCACACCAAACATTCAGCATTCAGACAGGTTGTGCATGGGGTCAGGCAATTCCGTGCCAGACAGAAGCACAGAGACCAGCTGACTGGGGCTGGGAAAAGATTGGCGAAGACTAGAAAGTCCTTTGGACAGCCAACTCCCCCATTGCAAAGAGTTGCTGACAAAATCCTACTCCATTACAGTCTTGTGCTTGTATACCTTTCAGTAGCATTATGGATTCCCATTCCAAGATATAATATTGACAATAGCCCAGTTGAAATGCTGGAAACAGATTCTCTGGCCTCATAAATGTAGGCAAATATAAAAATTTCATGTCTCTATTTTTCTTAGTTGCGGAGTTATCAAGTAAAATGCTTCGTGACGGCCATTTTGCAGGCCATCTTTATCGCAATGGTATATATTATAGTAGGAGCTTTTGCGATATCTTCAATTAATTCTTCTACCCAGGAAGGCATTATCTGAATGATGATTGATGTACATACTTATTTCAACAAAGTTTTATTCAGTGTCAGAAAAAGAAACAACTAGCAGCCATCACGAAAAGTGGCGGTCATATTGAAATTTAGCATGGACAACCAAATTTTTCAAAAGAACGGTTAAAATGAGCAGTTGTGTCAAGTTTCATCCTTGTATCACAAACTGAAGTATTTTTCGACTTATCTGCTACAATATTGTAAAAGAATGTAGAATGAAAACACCTTGTCCTGTGCATCAGGACGGTAAGTAACGACTCTAATACGTGTACTACCATATCCATACTTCCATAAGTTGCTGCAGTTTGTAATGCCATTAGGCATACTCGTATACACACATATAATGTATATATATTTTACCGTGATCCTAATCTCGGCACTTCTTAAAAGGGTATGGTAGCCATGGTCCGTGCATCTAAGGCACTGGCATCTCTCTCTCTCTCTCTCTCTCTCTCTCTCTCTACACATTTCTCTCTTTCTCTCTCTCCACACAACACCTCTCTCTCTCTCTCTCTCTCTCTCTCGTCTACTCTCTTCTCTCTCTTTCTCTCCTCACCTTTCTAAGGACCATTAAATCAGACTCGTGAACTACAAAAATACATTTATTTAAGAGCAAAGTATTAGCTAAATAAACTCAGGTTCTTAACAAAATGATTAAATGAAACGTTGAACTCAGATAACCCACTCCATATTTCTACTACAATAACCAACATTATCTTAGTCACAAAACTAGGCATAGTCATAGTACAGTAACACCACGAAACATTAGTTAAGTTCCCATATCTAATTAAGTCACCATATTCAGTTCCCCTTTGTCAGAACCGCCTGTTAGAAGACAGGAGAACACCTCGATAAGCACAAGATTATAAATCAAATCAAAAGGTCAAAGGAAATAGAACATCTTTGAAATAAATATTCAAAATGCAATCAAGCCACACCTTTGGCTAAAGAATAAGTATACTTACCCATTCAACACAGTATTCACACACTTCTCAAAAAGTACCTTTGCGGAAGCCATCTTTGGCTATGCCATCTCTGTAGCGATCTCTCATCTTGGTTACCTTACTTTCTCGTTATGTAGGGACGAAGCTCGCACACATGCACGAACTCACACACATTGTTCACGCCCAAGTAACTGCCTATAACCAGTTTCAGAAGGCACCTCTGCAACCGCCCATAGTGACAGGACATGGCACTGATCTCGACATCATGCCACCCAATGAAGATATGTCAGCATTTCTGAGGCTTGTCACTTCGGGCACTGCGTCTCCATGGGAAGTTAAATTGATGACTCCCTACATTCTAAGAAATTCACAGCATCTCACCTTACAATGGTGTCTTAAACATATTGTCTTAATACATCCCTCTTTTTCAATAACATATATATATATATATATATATATATATATATATATATATATATATATATATATATATATATATATATTCATGTATAAAGTTGAGAATATTTTAACAAATTGTCTATGCAAGTTGTTGGAGAAAATGGTAAATGCAGGACTTACGTGACAAATTCGAGTTTCTCCAAATTGCGAATGATTTCAAACGGTGTGCGAGTATAAAAATTTTATATTATTGAATATACCTTGAAAGAATTGCTTTTCCATACAAGAATCAACAGTTAACACCAAACCCTCTTACACTGTCTGTCTGTTCTCTTCACAATGTTTCTCCACATCTTCCATTCTTTGCCGATATGAGCTACTTCAAATATGTTGCGAGAATGAAACATGAACGTTATATTTGTAAGAAATTTAATTTGTGCCTTCTTATCTATGATCTGTTCGTGTAACTGCGATAACACGGCGGCCAAAGTTTTTGTTTTACCAAAATCCTTCCTTATTCTCTTGAGGTCTTATGAATACTTGGCTTAACAAGGATTAATTCAGACTCATTCCGTTGTCTTTTCTTAGCATCATAATTTCTTATTATACAGTCAGAGTAATTTGAAAGTAAATATGCATTGGTTTTAATCGATGTTCCATTATCATCACAGTTGTCAATGCTTTTGTTATTATCCATCCGTTGGTGCGTTTGGGGTAAAAGGTTAGAATTCATCGAACAAATATTTATTATATACTGAGAATGCACATACGTCCCGATGGTGAAAATATTTTTCTTGGTCTAATTTCCTTTTCGTATTCATTCCACACCAAGTCCTGGTGATATAAATTCCTAAAACGAAGAGAAAAATGCTTTTAAAACTTTCAAAGAAATTTGAGACTTTTTCTGCAGCTTTTTCTTTCCTCTTATTTTATTTACATTTTTTTTTCTAACGCGTCGTTTTGGTGCATCTAAGCAGCAGAGCTTTTAGGCGTTAAAACCTCTTTTATTTTTGTGCGCTCGTTTACATGTTTCCTTCATTACAGAAAGCAAAAACCCTTTGTGGGAAATCCTTAGTGTTATTAGTATTTTTTTGTCAAATATTATCAGGTGTTTTCGTTGCATATTTATTTTGATACTTAGTTCCATATTACATCGAGGCTGATGACCTTTGGAAATTAATGACTTGACATGACTGACCCTGTAAAATGTGTAAATTTTAATTGCATTTGTGACCTAAGAGATGATTGACCCTGTAAAATGTGTAAATTTTAATTGGATTTGTGACCTAAGAGAAGAATGACCCTGTAAAATGTGTAAATTTTATTTGGGTTTGTGACGTAAGAAATGACAGACCCTGTAAAATGTGTAAATTTTAATGGGATTTGTGACCTATGATATGATTAACCCTATAACATGTGTACATTTTCATTGGATTTATTTAATTTTTTATGTCAGTATTTAATTTCATGTATTTCTTTGAATTTCACATTTAGAATGTTTATTTTTTTTAGGGTCTCCACGTCACACACGACTAGCGACCAAAGTGTCTGAACACATATTTGTCAGCACGAATATACTACTGTCGCTCAAGATCTGAACTGTCTTTTTCTTCGAATGATTTCTGTCTTATTCCCAACACAAATCGTCAAAAGATGTTGCTGATAATCTGTGTTAAGAGATATCACTTACTATGGAATTATTTTTTTTCTTGTTCAATCATTTTCTTAAATGATGTAAAACTTGTATTCAATTTAATCATAAACCTAACATTTGCTCCAAAATTGAAATAGCTTAATAGTTGAACGAAATTTCACAAGTTTTTTTTATGACAATGACATATATACGTATATAGCTTGCATGCCCAGCTCAGCGGAAGTTAACTCGCCCATGATTGCATTCAGCATCACCAACAGAATTTGAATAAAAGTTTCCCATTTACTGTAAATAAGGAATAACTCAAGTAAACAAAATTCTAGAGGCATGATGATAATGCAGCAATTCAAGAGTCCTCCTTGTTCCTTTCTATTCTACCTTCTCTTTTCACTGAATCCCCAGAACACATATTTGTTTTTTCTGCTCGAGACCTTTCCATTAATCACGAAGGGCGCGTAAGAATGTAAAAATTCTCATTTTTGTCTTAATCAACGGGCAGTCTCCACCATCTTACAATAGAATGATAAAAATGTGGATTTTATTTCTATCTTTTTTTTCTTTTTATGGGATATTTCAGGCAGGAGGATTTAAGCATCACAATTATCCAGGTTTTCTTTTCTGGGAAACGCTATTTACTCCTTATATTTTACCATTACCTATTCAAAGTTGAATGGCAGTTTCTTTCCCTTTTTTACTAAGGCTTTGGAACTCCCCTCAAGATTTTTCCTTCTTCATAAGGCAGGTCTATTGCTTCCTCCGTGTTAAGAGGGCCAAGTCGCGCACTACATTTCTACATTAAATAACAATCGAAGCCTTAATATGTGCTAATAAACGAAGCTTTTGAAAATATTTTTCAAATATTGCCTGAGAATTACTGTGTATTGCTATTTCTATCTTGGAACCCTATGGGAGCACCGTCTGATTGACGAACAGAGAGACATTTATGTGAGAGAAAATAGCCGTGTTCAGGAAGCTTCACGGTGGAATAGTAGTAGCATCTAATTCGTTCTTTAAAGAACAAGGTTACAATGTGACTGGTGGTAAGTAGTAGAAGTAAATGGCAAGTGATGACAGCCCTGTACAAGATCATGAAGCTGAGGCTGTTATTAGAAAAATGGCGTTACTTTGATCTTTGATTATATCATCCACCATTTCCCATTCAAAAATCATTCGAACGTTTATTGAAAAATTCATAAGAAGTTCATTAACGTTTCTGTGCATTAAAGGAATGAATAAAGAAAGCCAATCTCTGCACTTATAAAATTCAAGGTCAAAGTGAAAGCTAAATTCATATGTTCAAAATAAGGCACGTTCCAGAATTATGCAGGTGTGCTTGGAGAGTTCTAAGCTTCATGAATCAGAAAAATTTGGTTTAAGGAAGTGAGCTGATCATTGCCTTACAGTAGCACAGCAAGATCTGTCCTCAAGGCAGAGAGCAGTCAAAGTAAATCTTTTAGCATCATGATGAAACTTGGGAAAGAATATTTTTTGTGGTCAATATTTATTGATACCTAAAATTCTTTTACAAGAAAGAAATAAGAAAATAATCGTAATAACTCATCAAATGTGAATATTCTTCGGTACGTTACCAGAAACGAACGTGAACTTCAGCACAAATATATCCCTCAGTTTTAATAAATTATCAGTCTATTTCTATGGAGAAGATATAAAGAAGCAGATTCAGGGAGAACCCAATTCAACCCTCATACCGGCAAATAAGGAGGGCTGGAAAATGCTGGAGGAAGTTTTAATTGCAAAATTCTTGTCTTTGATGCTGTATGAAATTTGCCT
>NC_061089.1:75646322-75653822 GCF_015104395.2 Macrobrachium nipponense
CAAGTGCAACTAATTTTCTGAAAATTTTGACGTGAAATCCAATAAAGGTATTTTATTGGTGTTACCAGGGAAAGGCAAAAATTATTACTCGAAATACTATGGACGGATTTTCATAGAGCTATCAGAGAAAGGTCTAAATCACAAGGCAATGTAGTACGTTGGACATGGTTTTATAAGGTTTCATTTCCTCCGAACACAATGAAAACTTGCAAGTCCACGTAACTTCCTGTAAATAAAAGTAATCTTACGAGCAATGAAAAAAGATGGAAAAGATCTCAGTGGTGTCAGTGCCACCATCACTGTCAAGTTCCAGAAGCAAAAATTGACTTCTCTATACCTGAAGGCCATTGAACACAAGTATATGCTGGAAAGTATAACTGAGACAACACAACGGACTCACCATGCGGTTTGCTTACAAAATTTTGAGCCAAAAGTTCTGCCTTCTGTTTATGGCAATACACAGCAGTTCCATCAGCTCCTGCAAGGCGAGACATTCTTGAGTCAACTCCAAAGAGTGATAACTGGAGGGTAAACCACCTTTTATGGTCATCATCCTTCATTATAAGCTCTTTCAAGTCCCTCGTAGACAACCTGAGCTTGACCTCTAATCCACAGAGAAATTACGCTACAAAAAGTCCGATCAATTGTTTTTCCATAAATGAAAAACTCTTGATTTTCATGGTAGGCAAGTTTACATGCCACATTAAACCATGGCTTACCTTTAGGACGAAAACTTGAGGCTTTTAGGAGTAGTTCCCTTCTAGATAATAGTTTTAGGGTGATCAATTACACTCAATGATATTAGGACTCTGTAAATATCACTCAAGCGGAGCTCTTTAAGTTCCCGGTGAATACCATCCCATTTGGTCTAGGATTTCAAGTATAATTTTCTTGGAAAGCTGACATCAGGAACAATTTGATCCATTTCCACATCAACCATTATCAAACATTGATTACATGAACCCACCGTGAACCGACTCTGCAATTTTCAATCCCTGTAACATCTGCGAATACAAAGTCAAGACTGTTGCCAAAATAGTGTGTGTTCATTCACAAATAGTAAAGAAATCTAGAGCAGCAACACCATGGTCATATGTGGCAGTAACGGATCTCAGCCATTCAATATGATGAGCATTAAAATCACCAACGAAAATTATACAAACCTCGGAGTCAGCTTGCTGACTACAGGCCTTTTGGTAAACAAGCTATGAATATTCATTTTAACATGGGTTCCTATAGGTAGCAAACGCATAAAGATTTATTAGTTTCCCAGACTTTAACCACTTGTGTTTCATGGGCTCCCAACATTTGGCCGGCGGGCATTTGGTCGACGGACATTTGGCAGAACGGGCATTTGGTCGACGGACATTTGGCCGAAGAACATTTGGCCGAAAATGTAGTAGACGTACTTACATATATGTCACACCCGCAGTCCTTCTGTTAATTATAAGAAGCAATCTTAACAGTTCGAAAACAATAGGCATTTACCTTGAGTTTACCATTGGGAAACTGCCATTTTCAGCTCACACACTTCGAACTATAGCCATGCTCAAATAAAACCAACTTTGTTATTAACCTACCTCGACACTGATTCAGTTCCTGTTCAAAAGTTTTAAAGCTAAGCTTGCGTTTCCTCAGTTTTTATTTTCAATGCCTGCTATGTATTTATATTTATGTACTATATTAATGTGTAATATATATATATATATATATATATATATATATATATATATATATATATATATATATATATATATATATATATAAATTCACCCACCCTTCTATTTTCCGTCTAGTTTCAAAGCTAAGGAAAGAGCAACTAGATTGGGAGTTAGCAATCGGGATTGTAAATTCAAGGGTTTTGTTGACATCATCGAAGAAGTATCAGATATCAAACACAAGGCTCGTGTCTATTATTGAGGAATATGAGGTGTATAAAAATTGTTTTTTTTCTGAGAGCAATTGCGCACAATCTTTAAATACTTATGAATATACATCTTACTGTATTTCGTTTTATTTTATGGTGCTATTTTTCGGCAATAAACTCTAAATTAAAATACTTAAAAGTATTTTTTGTTACTATTCACGATTACAAATTTTCGGCCAAATGTCTATCGACCAAATGTCCGTTCGGCTGATTGTCCGGTTGGCTTAATGTCCGTCGGCTAAATGTCCGTCGGTTAAATGTCCGTCGGCTAAATGTCCGTCGGTTAAATGTCCGTCGGCTAAATGTCCGTCGGCTAAATGTCCGTCGGCTAAATGTCCGTCGGTTAAATGTCCGTCAGCTAAATGTCCGTCGGTTAAATGTCCGTCGCTAAATGTCCGTCGGTTAAATGTCCGTCGGCTAAATGTCCGTCGGCTAAATGTCCGTCGGTTAAATGTCCGTCGGCTAAATGTCCGGGCACGGAGAAACCTTCTCTAATATAGAGAGCCATTCCACAGGTCCTTGGAACAGCACACGGCTTGAGAAAAATCGGCTTCTTTAACCGTGGAATCAGTAATTATGAAATATGTCACAAAACTTACACAAGAGTTTCAGAAAAAATGCGGATATGGTAGAGGTAACTCTGCAATATATTTATGCAAGAAAAGTCGCATGAATTGCATTTTCTGCTTTAATCATGTAACTCTGCTTGAAGAGACGTTCAAATGCTTTCATACCGATTCTACTTATTGCCCTCTTCCTACAAAGAAGGCTTCAAGATACTAGCAATTTTCTTGGTTACTCTTTGTAAAAGGGTGCCCTATTTTGTTCCTGGTATTTCTTGTTATGGCGTTCATGTCTATAAATGGTTATATGTTGATATTATTCATTTACGAACTATAATTAAGTGATTAGTTGTGTAGAAATGAAAACTATTATGAAACACACGAACCTAATATTATTATGTGAGGGTGATATACATTTCTGATAGAACAGAAATGAAGATTACTGTATGTACAATTCCTGTCGTGAATACTGATGAATCAACAAATGAATAACTAGCTGTCCAAGAATGCGCCAATGTTTTCTTACAGAAACAGTTTTAAAGAAAATTTATATTCATTAATGTGTTCTGCTTTTCATTTACTACAAGAGGTCTAACCCTTCAAAATTATTTGATAAATGAGTATTCTAAAACGTGGAACTAAATCATAAATTCTTGGCCGCTGTTGCTGTCACTCTCTGAAGTCATTTAATGCATTTAAATTCACAAAATTGTTAAATTAGAAGGTAATTTAATAAAGAAAAACAACTACCAATAACGTCCCTTCTAATTATAAGATATGAAAATACGTTTTTTCCAGTGAGAATGAATGACGATAATGGTTGATTCTTGCACATTTTGTGGCTACATCTGTTGCTGATTTTTAGTGTACCCATACCATAAAAAATGACAGTAATATGAAAGAGTCCAGACAACAATGCCTGAACGTCCAGGTGCTAAAGATACCTTCATTGGGCGCACTTATGTAAGGTCTAGTGACGAAAGAAGCTGGTCACAGACTAGACACTAAACAATCTATGAACTGTTTGTGTTAACAGAAGAAATATATGAATACACATTGAGATTTATGTGGAATGGTTCAGTGGTCATGAAAATAACATGATGGCTCCACTCTGATCCGTGGATTGCATTTCAAGTTACTCCCGATCGGCCCTTCATAAGGAAGTGTGACTATGCTCATTTTCACTTTAATGACGACAATACCCATTAGACAGTCGACTTACGTTGTGATTTGATCGGTTTCGTGTAGGTTTCTATAGCTCTGTCCATTGTATATTGAGAGAGAGAGAGAGAGAGAGAGAGAGAGAGAGAGAGAGAGAGAGAGAGAGAGAGAGATTTTTGCTCCCATTACCTGACCAAGCAATCACTGTTAAAAGAGTCATCATAATTCTTCTTAAAAAGCTGTGGTCATCTTTACAGTTTACAAGACTGGAAAAAATCATTAAAGCTACGTAACTTTCAGAGCAAAGCCCAGAGGACAAAAATACCCCCCCACTTTTTTTTTTTACTTTAAGTAAATGACTAAAAGTTACCGAGTTATTATTCTTTAAAATTCTGATGTGGTACGTGAGGGATCAAAAGAAGAGTGTCTTTCTTTTCCCCTCATTATTCCAGCCTCGTGATTCTTCAGAGGGCTTCGGATAAAAGTTTAATTAGGGGATGCACTGGATGATATCAAAAAGGACACACAGCTTTCATAAATAAAACAGACACGTAGGAGGGAGCCCTTAGCGGGGAAACAGGGTTCTTCATCAACCCTCACTTTGTTCACAAATTCAAGATATATTGAAAGTTTAAGATAAGATGAAAGGTTTAAAAAGATAACGTAAGACATTACAAAGAACAATATATTATACGTAAATGGATCCCTTTTATTCATTCAGACAACGTCTATCAATGAGAATGGTAACAACAGTCTTGAGTAGATCCAGTTCTGTTTAGTAGAAATAACTTGAAATTTCTCTTTCTCATAAACACATATGAGACATTTCTTGTGCGTTTATGTCTTACGGTTTGTTCTAAATGACGCAGGATCTTATTTAGATCCGATAGTGTTACCAGGAAAGATGCAATAAATTACCTGAAGTCTCACGTAAGGATCTCCTCAGAATTATCAGAGAAAGAACTAAAGTATAACACCAAGTCCTCTGGAGTTTTTACAGAAGTTGCAGGAATAAAGCAAACGGATTTCATGGCGCCATGAGAGGAGATTTTCAAGGCGTCAACGTTAAGCAAGCATGTAGTAGTTTCTCAGTTTGGTATTACTCTTCCTTACACACATTATATATACATATATATATATATATATATATATATATATATATATATATATATATATATATATATATCATATATATGTAGATACATATATACATAATACATATATATATATATATATATATATATATATATATATATATATATATATATAATGTAAATGTAGGTATGTAGTATATACATATATACAAATAATTAATGTGTGTAAGTGTCTGTGGATGTGTAGTACCAAACTGAGAAACTACAATGTCGTCATAAGGCAAAATTACAGTGTTATACTAATACTGTAATTAGTTAATTATCAAAGACCTTGGATCCCACTCTCGTAGTAATCAAGGTAGTAATAAAACATGCACATTTTATCATCATATCTATCAATAGCGTTGACAATTTTTTTTTTGCTATCCAAATCATAAGATTAAAATGAACTAAAATTCATGGAACTGATAGTCATTATTTGTTATAGTTGTCAATAAATTTCGATAAAATAATATGTTTGCGTCTTATAAATTGATCCCGTTTCCTTCTCCTATTCGTCTCACACCAAGCCTTAAAATGTCTCTGATTATGATAATATAAACGCAAAGAAAATAAAGTTTCTAAATGCCTTCAAATAAATTATTAGAGTAACTTTAGATTCATTTGCTGCTTTTTTCTTCCCTCCTTTATTTGCATAATTTTTTATAACGCGTTGTTTTGCTTGCGTTGAAGCCGCTGAGCCTTTAGGCACTAAAATCTTGGCTAAAATCTTCTTGAACGCTTTCCCGAAATGTTTCTTTACGTCCTCCCCACCCCCCCCCACAAGAAAAAAAATGTTTGCGTGAAACCCTCAGTGTTATTCATATTGTTTCAAACGTTGGCAAACATTTCGCTGCTGGCATGTCTATTGTGCAGTTTAGTCTTATTGACCTGAGGCATGGGCGATCCATAATAGGTGTCATGTTTAACTGAATCCTTATGTGCTATTTCATGAGTATGATATAAGTTTTATAATAAGAATATTTGCATCGTGCCTCCATGTGCAAAAGGTTAGCGACCAAAGTATCTTATTCATTGTCAACAGAAACAGACTTCTTTTGCTAATGATGTCATATTTCTTTTAGCCTAAAAATTTTGAACATAACTGTAAGTGTCTTACCTTGATTACGAAATGCGTTCGTCACTTCTAAATTTGGTTGACTACTTCCACTTGCAGGCATATATTTATTTGGTTTAAAACACTCGACCTCATTGCCTGAAAGATCACATTCTGTTATCAAAACCAGTAATCTGTTCTGGAAACAAAAACATAATACCGGCATAAGGAAAAAAGTAAAAAATTTGAGAAAAATTTCTGTCTTGTCCTTAACGCACATCGTCAAAAGACGGAGCCCGTAGTATGCGTTTTACGACTTATGCAAAATTTGTGGAATTTTTCCTGTTAAGATAGTTGTCTGCTTTAATAACTTTTTAAAATATTGAAGGAAAAATGTATTAAAACTGCTCATGGGCCTTACGATACATTTGCTCAAGACCCTATGCCGCTTAGTAATCAAAACGAGAATTTAAAAAATCTATATTTTTCATAACGTAATCAAAGACTATAAAAAAAAATCCTAATTGGCTTACACGTCAAGCTTAGCGCAAAGTGGCTTTGGACGTGACAGCACCCATGTTTGAAAATATTTTGGATAAAAGTTTCCCATTTAACTGAAGACATGAAGTTACTGGAGTCAACAAAATCCCCGAGGCAGGACAATAATGCTTCAATTCAAAGGTCCTCTTTGTCCATTCCTGCTCTGCCTTCTCTTTTCACTGACCCCCCAGAATACTTATCTATTTTTTCTATTCGAGACCTTTCCTTTCATCACGGAGAACGCGTAAGAATTTAAGATTTTTTTTTTGTCTTCATAAATGGGCCAGTTTCTACAAATCTTAGAACAGAAAGACAAAAATGTGGATGCCATTGTTATTTCAGTCTTCTTTTTATCGGGATTTTTCAAGCAGTAGGACTTAAGCATCACAATTATCCAGGTTCTCCTTTCTTGGAAACGGCATTTACTCATTATGGTTTACTCTTACCTTACAGACTTCTTGGAAAAATCCCGAAGGCAACAATACCTGAGCAGTTCGTTCAATTATTCTGTGGAAATTGGTAATCCTCGGCTTGTTCATGTTGAATGGCAGTTTTTATGCTAGTGTAATATCAGATGACTCTGTTGATCGTTACAGCCATTTAGATTTTTCACCTTATAAGCAACTAAAGTGCTGACTTACCCAGACTTTCTATTACGTTCAGAGCGGAATTTCTGTACGAAAGGTTATCTTTAAGATGGAAAATAATTAAACTTAGTAAAATGAACATGGATTTGGAAAAATCAAGTCACTTACTCTCAGGAAAAATACAAAGGTGAGATACTGTCTTTTGTATGTCTAATAGAAATAATCTCTCTCTCTCTCTCTCTCTCTCTCTCTCTCTCTCTCTCTCTCTCTCTCTCTCTCTCTCTCTCTCTCTCACACACAAACTTTCAACTTAATCCACTGTTGACATATGGCCTTCTGTTCGTTTGATAAAAATGCTCTAACTCACTCTGTTTCTCTCCGTTTCACAGTTTTATACATCTAGTTGGACGAGAATATCACTCTAAATGCAAAGTACTGCATAAGCAATAAAGGAAAATGAAGAAATTGAAGGGAACTGAAAAAAAAGGGAAGCGAAGAGAATAAAGGAGAATTGTAAATAATCCCTTATTCG
>NC_061089.1:75658822-75668822 GCF_015104395.2 Macrobrachium nipponense
TGATACAGACACTAGTGAATATATATATATATATTATATATAGATATATATATATATATATAATAAGTAATAAAAATTCATGGTGTACATGAATTGATTCAAGGAATAAAATATAAAACAATGATATTGGTAAATAATAGTGATCACGTGATATATAATGATACAGTTTTTCACTTCATCTCATTAAGATACATATGCTACAGAAAATACTAATGTACTCTGATAAGTGCATAGAATGAAGATTAACATGATAAAAATCATATTTTAACTGATAAAAAATTTCATATATGAATTGATAAAAAATTATTAATGTTTTGCTAACTGTTATATACTGATTCATTAAGTCCCATATACTAAACTCATATTATAACTGCAGATATTGGTAAGTTTTTTAAGGATAAAAGGTAACAGATTGATTATAGGCTACCTGATTTGTTTATACATATGTATATGGATTCATATAATTATGATTAATATATGTGCACTTTAAATAGATTCCTATTGCGTACACGCAAAGATATATTTCTATTCGTTATTTATGATCATTTATAATATAGATTCCTAGTGCGTACACGCAAAAAATATATTTCGATTCTGTTATTTATGATCATTATATATAATTTATATAGGATACATGACCGAGGTTATACTACTCACATTTAACTAGTCTTTCGAACAACTTTTCGTCCATTACACAGTTCCAGACAACCACCCTATAGCCAAATGAAACGGCCAATTTCACTGGGTTAAAACAAGGGGAAAATTTGCCTGGGCGGGTCCAACGTTCTATTTTGCGCTCATACTTGTTCTCTGCATCCTAAGCTACACGAATACGTTTGCGATGAATAAAATCATCCTCAGCACGAGTCCTTCGCCAGCAAAGTAGAGTTGAATATCCTTCGGGTCGTAATTGTCGGAAGTATGTCCCTTTTGTAGTTGATTTCCGACAGCAGCCGGAGCGTTCCGCATTAAAACGAGATTAACGACGAGATACGGTGTCGGTCAAAGAAGTCCATGATGGTGCTTATTCCTTTCCTTCACTTGTAGGCGGTTGTTACTCGACTGCCGTCGTCCGCAGCGACGAACGATTTTTTGAAGTTACGATGTGAAATTCTCGTACTGCAGGATACTGTAACCAGGTTCCACTAATCAGCCTGCAAGTGAAATTATACTTGTCACAAAGGCAAAGTAAATTCAGACGACATCCAAATACAGGGGGGGAGAGAGAGCCATTTAGACCAGACTTAACCCACATGAATTCGCTGATATTTTGGAATTCAAAAGAGTCAGCTGTACAAACTTTTTTATCCATGGCATTAACAATGAGTGAAACCTATCCAGGTCTATGATGACTGTAAAAATATCCATAATTATAAAAAAATAAACAGATATCAATACGAATCCCAAGGAAAATTCGATATTACTGGAAATAGTAAATTACTAGACAAAGAAGTGGAAACGGAGCTATTTGTAAGATTGCCAGGCAACATAAGAGTCAAAGAGAAGATTAATCATGATTCTGTATTTCTCTATGCTAACTGAAATTAAGTTGTGATAAAATCTGATCCTATGTGCCCTAACAAAAGTTTAATATTCAATTTTCTCGCGCGCATCCTCTGAGGTTAATTTTTAAAACTTTATTTATAGGCAGGCGATGCAACGAAAGAACCACTATGTAACTAATTTCTATATAAACTTTTGTCAAGAAAATGTGACATTTTCCCATAAATGTGATTTTACTTGAATTTTGATAGACTAATGTTGCAAGTAAATATTTCATATCCATAACTTGATAATTCTAAATGTCCGTTTACCCATGTCATAAGCTGAATTATTGACTCTAATTGTCTATGAGGTTCAGAAAAAAAATTAATTCATTTTGTTGTTATAGAAATTCTATTTGCTTATTTTGTTTATTCATTTTAAAACGATTGGAAGTCCTTAACTAAAATTGCATTGCACACACGGATAAGAATAGGTTATGTGGTATGTCATGTAAAGTTCATGAGCTAAGCCATTCCTTTCTCCGTGCAATCAATGCTTTGCAAGCGCGAGATGAAGCCTGTGCAAGCAGATATTTGAGGTTAAAGGAATCAATGCTGATACGGCAAACGCGACAGACCTTCTAGAACTGATGACGTCGTCACCAGCCTTAAGAGTTACGTTACTTGCTGTAAAAGATCGACTTTAGTATTTTCAAATGATATTTTTTGTTTTAATTCTCCACCCGCATGAGAAGAATGTCTGAAAAAAAAACAGTACCAAAATTGAACAATATATTAGTTTCATGTTGGAAATCTGCATAATTGTAATTATGTTAAATTAAATATTCCTTATTCAAACTAATGAAAAAGGTTTCCATACAAATTCTATATATATTATTAGCCCTGTATAAGATTCATATAGGATTATTCCCATATATGTTCATTTTTCATTTTCTTCTAGACTTCCTGACTTTAAAATCTCTTTTATTTCATATTATTTGTTTTTTATTATTATTATTATTATTTTTTTTTTTTTCATTGACTACGAATATAAATCACCGGACAGACAATAATGTCAGTATGTTTTGCTATGTGTTTGAACTTTTAGCTTATTTGTCATTACTAAAGCGTTAAGTTAGAGTTCAAATCCTTACGCATATATATATTTGGATATTTTAATTAACCTATGGTTACGTTTTGCTTATTGATTTTATCGTGATTCCTTTTTGCATTATAATTTGTAACATTTCCGACTTCTTACGGAGTGTATTATATTGACTCCACTTGTATCCATATTTATTTTATTTTTTATATTTATTTATTTATATATTTTTTATATATATTTGATAAATTAATGGTTGGCTTGAATATGTGGAAAAGTGTTCTAGCGGCGTACCGTATAAGGCTACTTGCGGCATCAATTCTATAGATACAAGATATAAATGATAAAGGTATTTAAAACCGCGAGAACCGCTATAAACCAGTTCGGATCCAATATCACGAGTTGTAACTCGTAAGACATTGACACTTCCTATTTAATTATCCGTTATTCTACCAAACCGATTGACTGTGGGTGATAAAGTATATTATTGGTTTTCTTAATGGAAAGGAATTCACACGAGTTAAGGAGATTATTGATTTACACCACACGAGTCAGATTATCATGTGTTGAATTCCATGTTTACTGATTTAGCACTCATAAATATTCCTAACGCACTCAATTGCGGTGTTTGTTTTTAGTGCTATTAATTCTATATACGTGGGTCAAGGAACTATTAACACTAAGAAGTGTTTATTCCCTCTGTCAGACTCGTAATTCTGTTAATAATTCTACGTATATTCTTTCAAGGATTGATTTGGCACAGGATAGGCCCCTAAACTGACAGGTATCCTAGTGTATCCCTTGTTTTCATGACACGTGTTACAATTAGTTATGTGCTTTTTATATCTGTAAGCATTGTAGGCCAGTAAAATAGTGATTTGG
Source organism: Macrobrachium nipponense (assembly GCF_015104395.2). Classification (NCBI taxonomy): domain Eukaryota; kingdom Metazoa; phylum Arthropoda; class Malacostraca; order Decapoda; family Palaemonidae; genus Macrobrachium; species Macrobrachium nipponense. Next base: position 75,662,291 of record NC_061089.1, read on the forward strand.
CTTTCTGTGACATAGTAGGGAACCCTGGATGACGGAATGCAACCAGTTTATGACGATTGGTATGAGAGAGATTATTACTACTACCTGGTCGTTAGTCATCTGCTGTGTTCTTCGGGTTTTTGGGTTTTCTCGTCACGGACCTACATATAATATTACATTTGATTACATTATTCTGATACACATACTTTAAATATACTTTTGCTTTAGGGTTTCTGCTCGAAGTGTTTATTGTTTTTTGCTTAGCCGCTGACCCTGGTTTCCATTCGGAAGTGTTTGTTGTTTGGTGTTTATTACTGCTGACTCTGTTTCCGTTCGAAGTGTTTATTGTTTGGGTTATGTCTGTTGACCTCTTGCTTTGTTCATTTTGTAAACAGTTCGGCGCTCCGACCCAGATATTCAACGCTCGCGATCTCTTGGGTTAAGGAATTTTCTTGTTTAGATACGTTTTGAACAATAGGCACGGATGTTCTATATCTTTTAGTCTAATTAATGTTCTTTGCAGTATGGTGCGGGATTGCGGGAAATAATGCGTCAGCTATGATAATTGCTTTCCCCAGGTAGATATCTTATCTTGGCTCCAAAGACCTGAATGATCAATTGTCACCGAGTTCCTTTTGGACTGTGATTAAAGCCATTGAAAAACTCAGTAAAGGACTCATGTTTCAGTAAGGACTTTAATCGGATAGCCATAGATTATGAACTTAAAATGTACTAGTGAGTTTAAAGATACCTAGCCCTTCCTTGCCTATTTACTGCATATTTACTTTCAGAGGGCTTTAGTTTACGTGAATAAAAAGCATAGGAAAGAAACTGTTTATCATATTACTGAAGTAGTACTCCTCTTACCCCTTGGTCTGAGGCGTCTGTTGCAATAAAAAAAATTCCTTATTTAAATCAGGGATTTTTAAGTTAGGTGAGCTGCATTATTCCAGTTTTTAAGATATCGAACGCCTGTTGATGCTTTTTAGACCATAATAAAATCTACGCTCTTGTTCGTAAGATCTGTTAAAGGAGCTGTCATGATGAAGAGTTACATATTTACATACGATTGTAATACCACTAAAGCGCAAAAGTGCTATATCCCCCTTTTACGTTAATAGGTACCGGAAAGTTATGAATAGCCGACACCTTACCATGGGACTACTTTAGACCTTGACTAGACACATAAAACAAATAGATAACATGTTTCGGTTTTTTAAAAACTCACATTTAGATATTTTTACTCTGAGATTATTTGTCTTTGTTTCTGTAGCACTAGCTCTACTACTTTTATGAATGTCTTCTAAGGTATTAAGAAAAGATTACAAGATCATCCATATAGGCATGTAGGTTATCCCCTAAAAAGTCTCCAAACAAACTATATTGTAATTGGGGGTTGGGGCGCAACGTAAGCCGGAGGCATACGTAAAATTGATAATGTCCCCTGAGTGTGCTGAAACGGTGTATGAGGTACAATCACTTAGGTAATGGTATCAGATATAAAGCTTTTAAGTAAGTCCAAGCTGGTGACAAGTTTATTCTAACCTAACAGATATAAGATGTCGTCGGTACATGGCACTGGAAACTATCGGGAGTCGTTTCCTTGTTTAAGCGACAGAAATCTACGCAGATACGCCAAGTCCGTCTTTTATGGCATGACGTTTTGAGGAAAATTATATGGGCTATTTGATTTCCTAATGGCTCCTATTACTAACATATTTCAACTTCGTCATTTATCTCTATTTTGAAATTGCATTGAGAGTCTCTACGAAGGTACGTATATAGCTTTATGTTTTGTCCTTAGACCGTATTTTGTGTTAAATTACATCCGTTTTTTTCCCCCAGAGATCACTCGCTAGTGGAGAAAACTTCCTGGTATTCAGATAAAAGATAAAAAAAGTTTCTGCTGAATCACCTGTGCTTGAATGACTTTACGGATATTACTTTAGATAGATTATAAGAGAGATTCATCTACGACTGGTTGGGCGGGATTAAAAATTAGCAACAATAAAAAATGCGATATTTATAACTTCCGTATCCACGATTATGTATAACGTTTGTGGATCACTAGATTTAACTTGTTGCTGCTAGTTCAACCGTGTCTAGGACTTTGTTCGCGGCGAAATCGTTCTATTTCAGAGTGTCGGGGAAGTATTAAAATTTCAGATCCCAGCAAGTCCTTTTTACAACGCAACTAAGACATTCGAGGGTGCATGTGTCCTCGATTTTGCGTGCAAAAACTGCGATTGCGATTGTGGAGAATTCTGTTGGGTCATTTGAACAATGTTACGATTTATGAGAAAAATGTATAGTTCCTTTATATAAGTTATTATTTGATTAATTGTCTCTTTTTTGTTCAAACGGATTTTCTAACTATGTTTGTTTGGTATAGGATTTTCCTTTGATTAAACACGGCCTTATTTTGCAGGATGTAAGATAATATTTTGTTTGTATACCCTAGATGGGATATTTTACAATTACGCTAGATACAGATCAATGTGTTTTTTTTTTCATAACTATAGAGGTATCTGTAAGCCATCGCTTATCCGGACTTCTCATTAGGGAAGTTCGAACAACGACGGTGAGGTCCCGTAAATACAGGATATTACGTTTTACTAAAGGAATAAAACAAGATATTTCTAATTTTTTACGGCGCGTACAGTTGGACTTAATCCACCAGTATTTATAATAACTTATGTATTAAAATTACTAGAACCTGCTCTGATTAACTTGATACGGTCGTGTGATTCATAGGAAAAATCCTTTTTAATTCAAAAAGGTATTGGCATAAAAATAAAAGGTATGGCATAATTGATCCAACATCACATTTTCCCCACACTCTGCTAGAGTCGCTTATTGTATGGAATTTGCTATGGCTTTGAACACTTCGGCAGTTTTTTGACTGACCTTGACCAGCTTGACTAGGTGACACAGTAACCGAGTTTGCTTGTTTGATTCTGAAAGGGCTACTGTTTCTATTTCTTTTTGTAATATTAGGATCCTTCTCTTTATTACCATCGGCAACGTATTGTGTGTTTTTAGCATTATGTTGCTGGTTACGTATAAAAGCAATGAATGACGAACTATTAGGAACTGAGCGATTACTATTAAGACAGTTATCTCTACTGCATTCAATATTAACTGTTTGTACTTCATTCTTTGCTAAAATTTGAAATAGTGAGGGATCCTGGTCAGCGCATTTAGCCTAATGAAAGTTTTTTTTTTTTTACAGACATGTTAGTTCCTTGCAATCCAGCCGTATTTTTAAAGTTTAAGTTGAGTCATTGAGGTTCGATTATTTTATAAACTCAAAAAACTCAAGGCTAAAACTGCGATCAGGACTTGCAAAAGAGCATTTATTGTCATGACCCGAAACTAGTTGTTACCTCTAATTTATCTAGATGTTGTACGGGTGTTCCACTTGTTTTTGTGTGTTTTCTAATCGCTACGGTGCCTAACGACCCTATCCATGCATCTGTATAAATACAGACGTCCACTGCGTAAACGCATATTCACTGTTTAATATGATTTGTTACGTAAGGGATTAATAATCACCCAAAATTATAAAATTAACATAGTATATGATTATGATATATCAGTAGAACTTCTGGAAACAGACACTCAAAGGGGTAAAACTCGCAGTAGCGATATCTCATGATGTAGATAATTTTCTGTAAAAAAGTAAGATTAAGAATGTCTCGTACTTCAGCCACAGGAATAACGAATTCGACCTGCAAAGGAAACACTCAAAGTTACTCCAAATGATAAAAAATTGTACTTAGCTTGCTTTTGTGGGAAGTCACGGTGTTCCGATAACGACACACGGCCTTGGTCCTCCTTCTCTATTTAGCGGATGACCTGGTTTGGCTTCAGTTTCCCCCGTGCGCGTTGTTTCGATGATTCGAGCCCTGCAGACGCGTTCGGTTTGTTTCTTGAAGTGCCGGAAACGCTCACTAACGATGTTATCTTGAATGATTCTAATGAGAGACGAAGCTTGCGTTGCCGTAGGAAAAAGGACACGTCGGTTTTGTTTCTTGAAGTTATTCACTAAACGATGATACTAAGTTGCTTGAAGAATCTCTGCTTTCGTCGTCGTTGACTTCATGATTTATTATTCTGGTTTATCTTCGGAGAAGTTTGTGAGTCCTTCTGGTACGCTTGCCAACCACTTTTAGGGCTTGTGCCTTGTATGATAAGGCGCCCTATGAGGTAATGTTAGACTTGCGATAATCTTACGCTAAGTCGGTTGGTATTGAACTTCCATCTTCAATGGAGTGTCTTGGGGTTTGTAGATCACTTACGAAGTCGGGATTATCTTCTTGTTTATGACGACGATGTGTTAAACTCATGATGATTCGGTGAGGAGGTTCTTGTAGAAAACACGAAGTATAAAAATATATATATTCTTCTTAGTTTACATGGTGAAGATCAGGTATGATTGTACAAGTCTTCTAATAACGATAGCTTGATCGCTTCTGCCAATGATGATGGCTAATTCTATTCTCTCTACATGATAAAGCTTAGGTAAGATACAGGTCTTCTAATGACGATAGCTAACTCTGTTCTGCCCTGTTCTACATCTCGGTTACAAGTTATGAAGGAAGCAGATAGTAACTCGAACATATGAACATACAATCAGATGACATAGTTACATACGAACATATAATCAAAATGAGACAAACTACAGATCACGTAGGCCGTTTGAATTATAGGTCGCGGTAGTTGTCTCAAGCAGGGAGCTTAGACTAATGTTTATAAACAACAACTACAGGTGACGGCATGTCAACTTAGCCTACATACTTATTGTATACGTCATCTTTAGCGTCTCTAGTCTGATCACATTCCTGCAAGCAATCTGGTTGACCTCTTTAGTTTTAGTCTTTTTATATATATGGACTAACATTCCATATTTTTTTATTATGTAAACACTTACTATATATATATATATATATATATATATATATATATATATATATATATATATATATATATATATATATATATATATATATATATATATATATATATATATATATATATATATATATATATATATATATATATATATATATATATATATACATACATACATACATACATGCATACATACATACATGCATACTATAAATAAATACATGTACATAAATATTCTGAAAATATCGCCTAAATATGCACCATAAAATCTAGTTTTGCTTTTCTCTCCCCCTCTTAAAGGACCTGAAACTTTGAATGAAAAATACTTCAGCATTAAATAATTCACTAATTTTTCTTAGTAGACCATTTCATATATGAACTTCCTAGTTCAGCGGATCTCTTCCAAATAGTAGTCTGCTGTTTTTATTAAGGCTAAACTACGTCTTTAATGGTATATACACTTAATGGTAATATACTTAGGCGAATGATTTTTTGGCTGGTGATTGGTCATTTAGAGACATTCCACTGCCTTTTTGCATTTATTTTTATAAAATTCTAGAAAATATTATTCAAGAAAATATTTTTCATCCGTGCATTACCTCATTAAAAGTTTGTATGACCGTTAGGACATTAATTAGAAATTTTCCGTTTTATTTATTTGACTTCTTTGTTGTTTCAGTGCAGATATAAATCAAGCAAATTTCTCTCTCTCTCTCTCTCTCTCTCTCTCTCTCTCTCTCTCTCTCTCTCTCTCTCTCTCTCTCTGCCCTTTTAAGTCAGAGTTTATCCTACCGTTAACTCAGACTCAACTTGGCCCAAGGAGTTTCAACAATGCAACTGTGTTTTGATAGTAAACGGTTATTGCGGACATAATGGCGTCTGCGTGAGCCAAGACTGGAGGAATCTTCATGCGATTCAACTCAAGAGCTGGCCATTGAATAAAAATGTTTCTTTCTTTATAATGATATATTGAATGGTTTCCTTCATTAAGCGATTAAAAGCACACTCACATCTACACAATATATATATATATATATATATATATATATATATATATATATATATATATATATATATATATATATATATATGAATGAGTGTGTGTGTGTGTGTGTGTTCGTAACTCATCCAGAAGAAACTGAAATTCTAAAGAAGATTCGTCAATGAAATGAATGTATCATTTTGAGCAATGAATTCTTTTTTCATAAAAAAAAAAACAAAAAAAAAAATGTGTGTGCAATATGTAAACTAAAATCTAGGTCACGGGAGCTGACAGGCTTTAAAGTTAAAATATTCGACAAATAATTTTAACAATACGGTTTGTTTTTAAAATCCTGGATATTATCAGATATGACAAATGGAGCATTGCTGAATTGATGTTTTATAGTTATTGTTCTCAGCGTCATGAAATATCAACAGAAAATGAAAGGAAAAAATGTATTATGCTATATGTTACATAAGCGTGCAAAGGTTCCTGCCACGCAGAAATTTTCATGCTTCAAGAGAGAAAAAATGTCGCAATTAAAACTTTCCGCATAAATTCATAGCTCCTCTTTTTCTGTTAATGTGGGTATTAAGATATAATTCCTTCGGTTTGTTTACCAATCCTTTTTTTATATGTCCGGAATGGTGACGAAAC
>NC_061089.1:75678822-75683822 GCF_015104395.2 Macrobrachium nipponense
ATAGATCTGAAAAGTTTTGAATTAGCACTTTAAAAAAAATCCTGCTGCTGTTCATCAGATAAATTGAATACATAACTTCCTAAATTTTTCATCATCACTCAAATAATCTGTATTTTTTAATCTAAGTTCAATTTCTTCTTCAACGTCTTTTTCATCATCCTCTTTTGCAATTGACAACACTCCACTGGATTCGTTATACTTCTTTAATTTGTTAATATGGAAAGTTTTAACTTTCCTCCGTCCTGTAGGAAATTGAATTCGATAATTAACATCACTTACTTTTTCCTTCACCGTCAAGGTCCTATATACTTCTGGTTAAAACCTTACCAGCTGTATGGGAGATACACTAGAACCTTATCTCCTATGTCGAGTTCACGTTTTGCAGCCTTTTTGTCGTAATTTCTTTTCATCTCTTCTTGTACTACTTTAAGATTCTCATGTGCTACTTTCCATATTTTCTTTATTTTTTCCTTCATTTCTTGTAACGTGCTAGAATCCTTCTCATCTGAAATCAACTGATTCTTTATCACCTCCATGGGTGACCTTACCTGATGGACATATACTAACTGAAAAGGAGAATAACCCAACGATGAATGTACGCTATCACGAACGGCAAATAGCAACATTGGTATGTAGACATCCCATTCCTTTTCATTTTCACAACAGTACGTGCGAAGCATGGTTTTGAAAGTTCGATGAAATCGTTCGACCACTCCTTGGCTCTGTGGGTGATAAGGAGACGATAACAATGCTTAATATTCTGTCAGGCTAAAAATGAGGTAAACTTTCTAGACGTAAAGTTGGTTCCTTGGTCGGTTTGAACTTCTTTTGGCAAACCTACCAGCGAGAAGAACTTGTTAAGCGCTTCAATTATCTTATCAGCACTCACTGTAAAGCTTAAAAGGAATAGCTGGCTGGAAATCTGGTAGCACTACACATAATTGTCAGCAAATACTCGTTACCTTTGCTAGACCTAGGCAGAGGTCCTACACAATCCAAAACCAGTTTCTCAAAGGGTTCTCCTGGAACTTCAATGGGTTGCAATGGCATCACCTTAGGGTCATGTTTGAGCTTTACCTACTTTTTGACATAAATCACAATTTTTACAATATTCACTCAATCTTTCCGCATCTTAGGCCAAAAAAAAAGTACCTTAATAATTTCTCATAAGTTTTGTTTATACCTAAATGACCAGAATAACTACAGTCATGAGCAATACCTAGAACAAAAATTCCTATAACTACTTGGAATAACCACTTGTTCTACAACAATCATTAACATTCTACTCGTGAACTTCCTCATTAGGATTCCATCCTTTAAAAGTAACACTTCCTTCCTTTCTCGATATCATTTATATCAACAAGGGCATTATCTCTTATTACCTTCAAATTATCATCTTCAATTTGAGATTTAACAAATTCTTCCTTATTAACTTTCATCATTCGCAAAGGAGTACTGACTTTACTTACTTGTAGTGTTTCCGGACTATCTTTAAACAAGTTTTGTAAATCCAAACCGTCGTCATCATTTACCTTTCCTTCGGCACTCTTACTTCTTGTAGTAACTGCACAAGCAGGAAAATAAGTTTTGGAAATGTACATTCAACTTCTGTAATAAATGAAGAATTAAAGGGTTTTATCTGTCAAAATTGGAGATTACTGCTACCAAAAACTTTGTCTCCACATACATCATTTCCAAGAATTAACTCTACTCCTGACACTGGGATTTCTCTCACCAAAGCAATTTTAACATATCCCGAAATTAACGGAGTTTCTAACCTTACTTCTACTAATGGAGCTGAAAATTCAGGTCCAAACCCAACCGCGCAGAAGTACATACTCTCCAGTATCCTTCCACTGGTCATACATATTTCTTATCATTACAGACTGTACCCGCTCCGGTATCTCTTAACCACCTTACTTTCCTTTTTTTCAACACAGGGGGGAGGGGTGTAACCAACCATCTCCCATAAAAGGGTCATACAATTCAGTACCTTTGGATGTGGACTTCTCTTCAGGTAATCTAACTCCATTTCCTTTTACAATATTCTCAATACAACCAACATTACTAACATTTTGAACATCATTGTTACCTATTTTGTAACCTATATTCTCATCAACATCACATATATTATTACTGTCGATGCTATCGTTACAATACCTCTTACCTGGCCTAAGGGGAGAAGCAAACAAACAAGGATCTCTGTCACCACATGCTTGTGGTTGATTCAACAATGCAATGGTATTTTCAGGTTTATGATCATCCTTAAAAATGTACAGGTTTATCTTTAACTTTATTTACCACTTGAATTGGACGGTTTATTGTGCGATGTGGACAACTCCTACTGATGTGTCCTGGTTTGCCACAACTGAAACATATAAAATCTCTAAAATTTTCGCCTATATTTTGGTAACTAGGTGTAAACTGATCATTTACACTGTATCCTGCTTTTCCAGCACTAACACTAGGACCAGAATTATATTGACTTGCCCCTCTACACCTCTATTAAAGGATTTATTATAGACTCCACGAGATGATACCTGTGAACTCGTAGTCTTACCTTGTGCCTTGTAATTTTGCTGCTCTTCCCAAACTCTGCTCCTTCCAATTTTAGGAGTGACGTCAGTATAATATAGCTTATGGGTCAATGCATAATTATCAGACAATCTAGTGGCGCTTCATCACATTATCTACATCACGTTCATCCAAATATGTTTTTAATAAGTGGATTAATACCATCCTTGAACTGCTCAAGCAAGATAAGTTCCTGAAGTTTACCGAAATCACCATTAACTTCTCGGGCATTCATCCACCTATCATACCACAGGCGTTGTTCCCGTGCATACTCCATATGAGTACGACTGTCTCTTTTTATCCAGCTTCTGAACTTCTCTCTATACCTCTCTGGCACCCATTCATAAGCTTTCAAAACTTCGGATTTAACTCTCTCATAATCCTTAGAATCATCTAAAGATAAGGCAGCAAATACTTCCCTAGCCTTTCCTCGAAAGGAGGTTTGAACCAACGTGCTCCATGACGTTCTCGGCCATTCACGCTGTTCTGCCACTTTCTCAAATTGTAAAAAAATGCATCCACTTCATTTTCAACAAAAATTGGTACACTTTTTACTGCATTGTCTATTCTAAAAGATTTTGGTATACTCTGGACTTTTCTTCTACTTAAAGTTTCTTCATCTCTAGCTCTATCCTCTTTTGCTCAACCTCTTTCTCAGCTTCTATCTTCTTTTGCTCAACCTCAATCTTCCTAACCTTTTCAGCTCTCTCATTTTCTAACTTCTTTAGTTCAACAGCTTTCTCATTCTCTAATCTAACTATTTGCAAATGAATCTGCATCTGCTCAACACTCATCCTTCATAAAAAAGTTTGGACTTTTTGGTTTAACCCTGGTGACTTGGTTTTTTCACGTACGGCTTTGGCACCTTCCTCTTTACTTGCACTACCCTCTGTATTATTCTCACTTGCGCTTTGCTGGCTATCAGTTTCTTCGCCCTTCCCAACTCATTAGTAACAACCCTTCCTTATCAGACAAAATGCCTAAAGTCATTAGCGCCTCACTTACTTTATTTGAGATTTCTTGCTTCCTTGCAGATTCTGATACTTCTACATTATAGTACCTAGCTAGAACAATCCAGTCTATTTTAGTTATACCTTCTAACTTTTCACCACTAGGACTACGTATGAAATCTTTCAAATCAAACATCTTTAATAACCTGCTCAAAATAACACAGCAAGACAAATATAGCACTAACACTATCACAACTCTCTCTCTCTAAAGTACATGGAAGTACTGAAAAGCAATTAACAGTAGGGATACGTCAAGTTATGGTCGAATACGCTCGACATGAATAAAGCAACAATTAATAAGGATACGTTCGGGTTTCGTTCGATAGAATGAGTAAACAATGAGTATGGATATGTTTGAGTTTCGTTCGATAGAATGAGCAAAAACTGAGTAGGGATACGTTCGGGTTTCGTTTGACAGGCCCCCATGTAACATAAAAAAAAAAAACTTTCTATGGTAAGGATTTACGAGGAGAATATATCAGGAAACAGTGACAACTCACTATAACTTAAAAATGTACTTTAATAACAACTAGTAAGGAATTAAAGTCACAAACAGAACATTAAACAAATTACGGACGCTTTACACAAAAGCAAAGACTCGCTATACAGCACTTCATCAAGACTACTAATCTAATCACTGCATTTTACAGTATAATACGCAGTCACAAAGCTTTACATCAACACAACATATAATTCACTGTAACATCAAAAAGTTAGTGGCAACCAACGTTACAATCACACAAGAAAACGTCCAAATGGATAAAACAATACATTACCATATATTCCTCAAAACTTGATACACTATTATAATCACTTTTTTGTTTCAGCTCCAACGAAAATCGTCGTTTTGGGCCTTTATATACCAGACTCACGCTAGACATCCATGGACCAAATATCATTGTTTCGGTACATTATCCTTGGCGACTACCGCCTACGCCAAGCGCTACTGTCCATCTGTTTTGTCTAGTGTACACACTTTTTTTCTGCAAATATCAATTTTCAACCTTTTCTGCAATTTTGTTTTACATTCAATAAATCAATATTCCTTTACAATATATATATATATATATATATATATATATATATATATATATATATATATATATATATATATATATATATATATATATATATATATATATATGTATAATAATATATATATATATATATATGTATATATATATATATATATATATATATATATATATATATATATATATATATATACATATATATTACGTATTCCTCACAAGAGAGTCCAACAAGTTAACACATTCCAAAAGTAAATATGATTTTCACAACGTTTTGTTGCAAAAATTATGAATGACAGGAACTGTACGTTGGTCACGGGAAGAATTCTTCATAGAAGCCAGAAATATGGCTTGCATTTTTCAGATGCTTCCTGGAAACTCCAGC
>NC_061089.1:75688822-75701322 GCF_015104395.2 Macrobrachium nipponense
ATTAAGAAAACTATATCGGGGCAGTGTACTGAATCTCATGAGTTTGCTATAGTAGACTCACATCAGTCGTGCATCTGATGTCTAGGCCTGTTCCTTACGACGCTCCTGATTGGCTGTTGATAAGCCAATCATAAGGCTGGAAACTCTCAGTCTCGCTCGAGAGTTCATAGAGGCAGCATGTATGTTCCGAGTCTTCCGACCTCTCTTTCAAAAGTTATAACTTTCATTACACCTCAATTTTACCTGTATTAAAGGAGTGTTTCCGAATTTCATCACTAAACGTCTTCAAGCCAATGATTTAAGGATTATAATGATATAAGAATTAGGTACTTCAGTAAACTTAATGCAAAAATATTTATAGTGATATAAACATGAAATTCTTAATATAAAATATATTCTTTCATTCCTTACATGAAATCCTAGTGAATTCATCACTTATCATCTTGTGTTTCATACAGTTTCGTAGCTTAAATGTAATGGAAGACAATGCTACCAAAAAAATTAAAGGTAGGGCTATCATTATGTAAATAAGAAGCAAAAGATTAAGAATATTAATGTCTCTCTCCTATATTCATACAGTCAGGTGTTGCTCACGTGATCACTCAATGACGTCATCATGATCACGACGCCTCGATAGAAGAAATCTTATGGGGAAAAACAATATTAACACTTCATTATCGTCACTTACATTATCACCATCACCCTTTTATATCTTAAAGTGGAAATCTCTGTATGAAAAAATTCATCCATCTCATTGATTTTTCTTTTCTACAATTAGTCCTCTTATATCCCTCTCATTATTCCTTTTGATTATATAATAATCCTCAAATCACTGGCTTGAAGATGTTTAATGATGAAATTCGGAAACACTCCTTTTCTGCAGGTAAAACTGAGATGTCATGAAAGTTATAATTTCTAAAAGAGAAGTCGGAATATTCATCCTGCCTATGTGAAGTCTCGAGCGAGACTGAGTTTCCAGCCCTGTGATTGGCTTATCAAAAGCCAATCAGGAGCGTCGTAAGGAAATGGCCTAGACATTAGATGCACGGCTGATGTGAATCTATAGAACATTTGTTTTTTTTTTTGTGATAAAATTAAGACTTTTCTGTCACAAGAGCCGAATCCTGAGAGAAAACAGGTCAAAACTCGCTTCCTCACTCACACTTGAACTATTAAGACTAGGATGAACCACCTGTGCAGAAAACTTCCATCACATAACATAATATAAAGAAAACTGCCAGTGTCAAATAGTTAGAGGTGTAAAGACATTGACACTTTTATTTACTGGAAACGCGTCGGGATAGAAAAAAAAGGAAATGTAACTTCCCTCCATTCATCGATAGCCTCTCGTTCGAGAAATACGTTGAAAAGTTTTGAAAACACTCAACTACTAAGTCTTGAAGCAGATCCCGAAGGTCCGACCTGACCTCCCTGGCTGGGAGCTTAGAGAGAATTCTTGGAAATGATGAGAGTCGAGAGAAAGGTGGTGTGAGAAAGGGAAAGGCGGAGAACTACTGGTAGGGAGAAATGATCCATGTCTGATAGTGAGGTTTCCTTCTTCAGATCATCCGAGTTCTCTCTCTCTCTCTCTCTCTCTCTCTCTCTCTCTTTGCACCCTTTTGGCAGGAGAAGCTTTTTTTTCTTCTGGTTTACAGGACGTTTAAGGAAAGGGGGAAATATCGTCATGGAGAAGTAAGGCCTCTTGCTAAGATGACAGAAAGGAAGCCTTGTAACTTTTTACCTACATATTTGATATTACAATCAACCTAATCCTTGTACGACTGAGGGTTTTCACTTTTGCTATAAATTTAAAATTACCCTGCAATCATTTTTCTCTGAATTATTTTGAGACTAAATAAAGATATACTACAAGACTGCTATATTAACGAATAAAAATGAGTAAGGTCCAGCCTATTATGAAAGTTAAAGTTCATTTATAGCCGTTATTTATGATAAAAAGTATATAACTCTAAACAAAGGAATTAAGTTTACCATAGTTTAGAAATAAGAAAAAAGAGCAGACAGTCGCTTATACTGAAATCTTTAGGCAAAACCTTAAAGAAAAATAATAATAATGAATTAAACTATTAAAAGACAAACTTAAACTAATGTATTTAAAAATAGCCTGTACCATATTCTACCTACGATTTCCCGTTTTCTATAAGCTTTTTCCATTCTTTGGTGCCTTTTTTCTCTATCGGTTCTTCGCTTCCCGCCATCAAGCTGCTTGCCATGGCTGCAATATATAGCTTAGCGCCAAAAATCTCCAAATGAATTCTTCGCTGTATATTTTGCCCGAGAACCGAAGCTTCGAACAGCATACAAGGCAGTAATGGTGGTCGTTACAACGGTTCTTTTCCATAATGACAGATCCAGAATAATTCTGGTCATCCTCAGAAGCCTACTGGCTCTGTTGGCATGCATATCGAATATAACAAATTGGGCTTTTTTTCGGAGCTTTTGGTGCATTTGCTATAAGATTCTCTCTGTAATAAACGCAGTGTCTATCCACGTTTTTTTCTATGTGTAATCCTGTGGGCAACAGCGTTAGTTTATGGTTCAATAATTCCATGTTTACACTTACTGTGACAAGGCAAGGGGCATATACTCTCTAACCACAACAACCTCTATAAGAGTACAGAATGAGAGCATCTCGATTTAAACTTTGGTACCTTCCTCCAGCTTTTGGAAATCGGTGTGATTTCCCGGCTGAGACACTGAAATTTAATATTTATAATTGATTCTTCTACACAGAAATTCAATGATGTGTGAATATAATAGGCATTTAAATTTACCCGATGACATTCCTTTTGTTTTGAAACTGAGTGATACCGAATTCCAACAATAGTAAAATTTTGTTGTAATTTTATTAGCTAAAATGTTTAAAATACGTTAATTTTCCTCAATATTACTACAATGAATTGTTAATTTTTCTATGGCACAATAACTCAATAATATGAAGCGAGGTAAGATTGCCAGAATTTGGTTCAGTATGGTAGCACGTTACATTTTGATGAATATAAGTCGAATACGGGGTTATTTCAGAAGAAGTCACTCGTATCTTGGAAGGATGGTTTATATACATTTTGTTGAAGATCAATGTGAGGACAAGGACCCTCAGTTATGCATGGCACTAAAGCCTACTTTGGTAATTCAATTAATCTCAAACTCACTCCCGTTCCTACTTCCTCAACTTGGCGACAACTGATTGCCAATTTATTCAACTGAAATCGGAATACACAAAGAATTCGCTCATCACACTGACAGGTCTTTCATGGAACCCTTCGTTCCCGTTCGCAAATTTGCTTCATAGAATCTGAAATGGGTCCTTTAAAACCCAACGTTGCCTGGTTAAACCGTTAAGTAGAAGTCGAAAGAGAATTCTTGTGAATACCAACTCATAAATTATGTTGGTAGTTTCAGGATCCTGTTTGCTTGTTTATGCTAGTTAGGTCTTTAGCTCTGCAACGGTTGGCTGGTTTTTAATCCGCTTTTATTACCTTTGAATACTTTCACTTTCAGCATTTCTTTGGCTATAAATTTACTTTGTGTTTTGCTCTTATGCAAAAGGAGTGCGAAATGTCCATGTCATTAAAGCATACCAGGTATGTCTAATAACAACGCTCACATAAGTTTTGTTAAGGATAAATTGTAGAAAGAACATATTTGATGACGTAATTGTAATAATCCTATTAAAAATTCCAGGTTTAGCCTAATCTTCGAACAGAATGGAAGGAAAGAAGTATTTCCTTGGAAATGAAATGAAGACACATGAAATTCAGAGGAAAAAAAATTCTGGTTAGGAGAAAAAAAACACTTCAAGAGAAAGCATTCCCTTCAACAGATTTTCAAACCATTCATGCTTTCCCCTTAAAATTATTATAATATGCAGAGTATGTGTCCTAGATGGCCGTTTTTCTTAGTCACACAAAAAAAAACTCCCATAAGTGAAGTTTGTGTATCTAAAAGTTAGGAAAACTTCAGTTCAGTTTTTCTCAAAATCAAGATTTTATGAAGTTATCTACAGGTTTATAGAATCAAGGATTTTGAAAATGAATGAAAAGGAAAAATGGTATTAATTATACAGGATACATAGAGATTTTCTGTGTACGTTAGTTCATTCTGCTGTGTCCTCTTACATGCAGTGATGAATTTTCAAAATCGAAAAACAAAAAATTTCGAATGTTAAAATAAAAAAAACTGCAGATTTTCTACAATCTATTTAAAATTTAAAATACACATATTGTAAGATTATGTCATTTCCTTCAAAATTTTAAATTTGTATATAAATTAATTAAAAATTAATAAAAAAAATATGTCTCCAAAGTACATAGTATGTATAGTGAAATCCTGCTCTACCATGCCAATAACCCCTCAAAATCTTAGCCCTCTCATTGCAATATTTCAAGTGCCCGATCATTATGAAAACTATGACCTTCTACAACAGAGTGTTGAAGATAAATCGAACAAAGACTGAAAATATGACAAATGGAAATATCATGAACAGTGACCTACGATTATGGTGGGTTCGATAACCAATGCAGTGGTTGATAACGATAAAAATAGTACCCATCAAATTCAAGCTGGATGGGATAACTGTAGAGGGTACCGAGTATAAACGGAGGAAGGACACAGAACAGCGCCAAATGGAAAAGGCTAATTAAAAACTGCGACCCAAGTAGGAATTAAGCTGCGAAGAAGAAGAGCCCAACTGGATTGCAATACTCCTTTGATAGGAGCTGGACGAGAGCATTTGCCGTATTATATCCCTGACGTCATCGATTTCTAACTATTATCAGTGAGTTTTTTGCATTTTGAACTTTTGTGATGATGTGACCGACGTAGTTAATTAAGTGGCAGCGTCGAGTATGGGGTTTAGTTGTCCAAAATGAGAATACGCATGATCGAAAATTCTATTAACTTACAATGCTGGTATTATGAAATGTTGGTTTCTAACACGACTGTTAAATGTTCACCCGGAATGTTTACTTTTACCCATAAAACACAATTCTTAGATGAGAAAAAAATATGTGAAACTAGAACATCGAAAACGAACATTTTAGATTTATCATTCTTTTACCATCCGCCTATTTTACTATCAGGGCGTTGGCCTGAGAAATCATTGGCCTTTTGGTTCTCACCAAGCGTTCCAAGATGAGCAAGTATCCAATTCACTAAATTTTCAAAAAAGAAAATAACCACTGTATCAGTAATTTACTGATGATTAAATTGCTACTGAGACTTCAGAGAGGAAGAGGAATTGTAGGAGCAAGAAATCTACGCGTAATAATTAGACCGTTTTCGAGTCGAGATACCACAAATAAGGCAGGTAACCGGCAGAGGATACAGAACAACCCAAGGAGAAAAAGCTTTTGAAGAATGGAGTCCTTAGATATTAATAACAAGGTGGCAACAATGTGGAGTGTGAATGGTTAATTTTAGGAAACATGAGCCTTAAATTGCCTGCTGGTAAAGGGGAAAGTGGGTTGAGTTACCAACAGCGGGGTAATGGAAACGTAACAAGGCGTTGTGTTTTGCAAACTGAAAATTTGAGAGAGAGAGAGAGGCGGGGGTGATTGCGAAAAGGGAGTGTTGAAGACGGACATGACGAGGCAAATGGAATAATATAAAAAAAAGATATTCTTCATTAATAGGAAATATATGTTTCTCTTTATTAGAGATTTTCTAAAAGGAAAGATATTTCTGAGATAATCCGTTTTTCATGATGAAATGAATGTGATCGATGGAGCACAATCATCGAGCAACTTCATAAGAAGTCTAGAATTCCGAGGACTTATATATAAGTTGTAATTAAAGACAAAATGTCTCACTTCCCAGTCAGCCAGAGAAAACGACGCCCTCTAACCAATCAGAAAACTGACAGAAAGATTTCATTTCTTTTTGTCAGCTTTCTTCAGCTATCAGAGATGACACGTTTATGTAATCAGCTTGCAGCCGTGGCTGAAAGCGAAAGTTCATCTGGATTTGAAGCCAGGGCTGAAGGGACATATACTTTTATTTATGCCATTGAGCACATGTCGTAATCAGATTGTGACCTGAGGTTATCATGAAGAAATAATGGAGACACAAATATGAACAACAAGACAGGATCCTTCTCCTGGTATAAGGACTGATAGATTTTCTCTATCGAATTCAAATGGAAAATAAAAAATAAAGAGGAACAAGAGTAAATATTTTCCTTTCTCATTTAATAATATGCAACGTTCACTTGATGCTTTCTCGAAAAACCAGAAGTTTTTAAGTCACTCGACCACTAATTTGTCCAAAGCCTCACTTATCTTCGTCGTAAAAGATTAAATAAGAATAATAAAGAATACAAATAAATCTCAATGAAATAAGAAAGGCTTTCACTTCACTGATCTTCTACATGCATCCTAACCTTAGGTAATGATATAGTTCCTAGAGTTCATTATTCTGTCACGATTTGTTTTTGACATTATTAAGACGAGAGCCCCTCAGGAGTGGAGAGATGAAACTTGTGTATTCTCTGTCTATCCGTCTGTGTGTTCACTTATTAGTCTTATGTTCACAAGGGAAGGGCCCATAGGCATAGTACATCATTTGAGACCGACAAGCCTGAGTTGGAGTATGGTAATCCGACATTCCCTAAGGAATTCTTTCATTCCCGTCCAAGAGAGAGGAACTCGCAGTACATGCTAAGACTCCGTTGGGGTAGTCTCAAAGAGTCTCGTTACGTTAACATCTACAGAAGAACACACTCACTGACACAAACACACACACGCACACACTCATTGACTCGCACACACACGCAAATATACAGAGAGAGAGAGAGAGAGAGAGAGAGAGAGAGATACGGCCACTCAACTTGCAAATGAAGCTAGCTTTCAGATGACAGGGAAGACGGCAAAAAAAAAAGGGTTGAAAAAAAAAAAAACAGAAAACTTCCCATCATAAAAGCAAGGGATTAACGACTCCTAAACGAGACGGCGCAGAGACAGATGGATCACTTGCACGAGAGATGAATGAAAGAAAAAAAAACGTTTACAAAAAGAATTCGCTTTCCCCTTTTTATGGAACATCTCTTGAAACCGCGACTGGGGAGAGAAAAGACAATTTAACAGCTAGAAATTGAGGGAGTATGATTGTCTTTACTTTTTTTTTATTAAAGAGCTCCTTTTTATTTAGGCACTTTTTTATGCATTTATCTAACTGATGATGCTGGATATAGTTATATGCACGAGGATTAGTGAGCAAGAAACATTTACCATTTTTTATCTGTGTGTGTACATCATTTTCTTTCGTTTTTTATTTATAATATTTTCATACATAAGGAGTTTGTCAAAGAACAAGATTTGTATCTAAATGTTAAAGAGATATCATATTCTATTCAACAACAACAAAATAACTAAACGATTTTCTCTTCATAGATCTGATTTGTATAACTGGGTCATTTCTGTAATTTTACATTCTTCTTTTAGATGCTAACGCGCACTCATACATGCAGAGATTTCCTCATTCAGGAATAAGACTGCTGGCCAGGAAGAGTTAGGGTAGCATACCAATATTAGCCTCCTTCCTTGCTAAAATCACAAAATAATTTAAGCAGTTTTTTAATCGTCTCATATTTTATTAATCAAGCTTTCTTAGGCAGTTAAACGTAGATTTTGTGCACTACATCCTGTATATGTTAAATACGGGAAAATATATGGAGACTGTTTTATATATAGTAGGATGACTAGGCGGAATGAGAAATATAGTAAAAAATATGTACATCAAAAAGTAATATTTAAAGAGAATCCCGTTCCAAACTAAAAAAGGAATATCTATTCGAATTGTGTAGGAATTTTTTTAAGTGTCCACTGATGTTAAAAAAAAAGACTATTGCAAAACTCATTTCAGTTACGTAATTGCTTACAAAAAGGGGCTGTGATACCACCATCGAAATATTGTCCTAAATAAAGAAAATAATGGAAATCCTTTCATTACTACCTTCGAACGCCAGACACATGGAGGAAGGTTTTAATATCTCTCTCATGGTGAGTAATTAGAGAGGGAAAATCTGTTCCCGTTGGAATTCTGAGTTACCACTGAAATTCATTACAGAGAACAAAGTGCTTGGATTTCATGTTACACGTTCAACTAAAATTACTGTCGTCTGTAGTTACGCATGTATCTCATCTACATTCTGTATTATGTCCCCCTTTATCCCGCCATCTGACTCCTAATATTCTGATTAAGGTCTCGTTCTTAAATCGACAAATCATTTTTGAATTTTCACACAAAGATTCATGTTTGTGTAGCAATACAGACTACACTAGGCTAATAAATATTCTCAAGTTCATAATTATGTAATTGCAGTCTTTCTGATTTCTCAATCTTTTGCATCTTGCCCACTGTTTGATTCGCCTTTTCATAGAATTTCAGCAGATTCGAACTCACGAGAACATGGGTTGGATAGCATTGTTCTTAAGTATTTGAGATTATCAATCTGGTGCTGTTTCCTCTCTGTGTGCATACATACTCTGTCCTCATTATTTCTGTTTTTCTTCGACTGATTTTAAGTTCATTTCTCTAAAGATATTATGTAAAATTATTGGTCAAGCTTCGTAAATCTATGTCGTTTTGTTAATTCGAACGGATCGTCTACCTACTTAGTCTGTCAAGTTTCTATCCACACTCCAATCTAAATCTTCTTTTCTGTCTCCAACCGTTTGTGTCAATGTAAATTCTATGAAAGTGGAAAGCAATAAAAATGAAATAATTGTCTCACATGCATCACTGTTTACGACAAATTTACTTGACGTGTCTTTATCAGCATTAACTCTGTATCTACTTCGTTCACGGACACTTTACATTATTTTCCTTTTCGAATGGGGCATACTTTCCATAATATTGGTCAATCCTGTCAAATGTTTCTTTGTAATCAACCAAAGCCATACAAAGAAGATTTTTGGAATTTCATACGCTGTTGCACAAAATGTCATATTACTGTTATTTGGACTAGGCAACTGGTGCTTTTTCTAAACCTAGCTTGCTAATCTTAAGTATATCATCATTTGCTTTCCCCAACCGCCTGCGAAAGAGCTTGGTTGAACATTGTAATCATTTCCAATCATCAGATTAGTTAGTATACAAGCTGACATTTCTTTTTCAGCTGAAGTCATCTCTGAAGCGATTCCATCATCACCTGGTTCTTTCTTTATCCTAAGTTTCTTTATACCGATTTCACTTCAAAACCGTGATGTCATTTCTTAGTACATTCAGGCCTTCTTCAGCGTCTGGTATATCAATCAAATGTTTATCCTGTTATCTCAAATTCATGACCTAAAATAAAGATTCTTCCCATGAATGTTATTCTTTCTCTTCTGATTTTAATAATAACCCACCCTTTTAATTGACAAGTATTTTCCTCATACTCTTTTCGCCCGGGGATATTTCATTTATGATTCTGTGGGTTAGCACCCTTGTATGCCTGGGACTGGGGACTATTTATAACTTTTACTGATCAATAAATAGGAACAATTCAGGATTCATTGACCAAATATATATATATATATATATATATATATATATATATATATATATATATATATATATATATGTTTACACACACACACACACACACATATATATATATATATATATATATATATATATATATATATATATATATATATATATATATATCAGTAGCGTTCCCGTTCTCATATAACGAATATCTATCGAGTATGTTTTGATGATAGCAATGGTGGTATTCATGACAAAGTAATGGAAATAAAAACATTTCTGGAGAATCCAAATAGAAGGAAATTGGAACACAGAGGCAAAAAATCAACCTGCATACCTACTTACGTCCATACAGTCATATCTTCGCTTGTCCCTCTATGATTTCAGGATACATATAATTTTATAAACACAGATAAAAATCATCGGTTTCATAAAGACATAAATGACTATGAACATTTTTATATTAAAGTAAAAAATTAAAAAGTCAACATTATTAAAAAATAAACCTTTCTGTACGTAATGCTACAGAATGAGGAGGGTCATTCTTATGAATAACCCAGTTATTATTTTCCTTTTCTGTTATTCCCCGAATCCATTTTTATTCTTTACTCGGAAACTATTCCGGACTCTGCGAAGAGAGAGAGGCACAACGAACGAATATCTTGGGTCATTTTGCTTCATGGGACAATAACACAAAATTTTCTTTGCATGAAGTCATGAGGCCACTCAGATTTTAGTGGGAAATCTAAATCAGGATTTAGTTCAGGGACACTTTTATGAATGTGACGAATTCTTCGAGTTTTAAGAATGAAAGTCAAAAGGGGTTCATTCAGTTTATATTTATTAGCATTTTAGTATCCGTTCTTTTTCATTCTTCGAATGAAGATATTCTAATCAGGGAGAGCTTGTATATTAACTTATTGGCATTTGTTCTAATAATAATAACAATATCAAATTTTATAATAATGACAATAACGATAATGAGAGTGATATTAATAAAACAACATTGTGACATATATGCTCAATTCTCCTAGCACTGGAATGAACAATGCAGTATTTTTAACTTTAATAAATGCCAATTACCTAGTTCTCCTATCTGGTAGGACATTAATAGTAATGCATTTACCATATAAAAATTTCTAATACCTTCTTAGATCTTTAAATGCAAGTCCTTTTGAGAGTCTTGGTTTTAAATTGACTAAAGTTGATCAAACTTGGGTAAACTTTGGTGTAACTGAAAGAAGACTGTTTAACGTTTTCAAATAATGGTATTTATCAAAGGTCTCCTGCGCTCTTTAAATTAATTACATTATTAACATCAAAGCGTCATTAATTATTCAATTTACCCGATAAATCGGAAGGTTAATTATACTAATGTAGAAATAATTCTAGCCTGTTATCAACGTTTTTTAAAGGCGAGGTAGAATATCCCGATTCAATAATGATTTTTTTATGTAAGCTTTTCATTCGCCTTTGTTACTGAAATGTCAACGCGATCTTCTACGTTGTTCACCCAAAATCAATCCTTTCTTACCAATTTTCTGTTCTGCTGTTGTCACAGAATAGCAACCAAATCACAACACACTCCCGTTGACATTCTGTTTGTGAGTAGAGGAAGATACTTTAATTTCTCCTGAAGAATATATAATACCAAATTCGCGGTAACAACCAGTAACGAGGAATATTTCAAGTAATGATTTCAGTGAGCAAAAACACAGATGGGAATGTTTCGAGGCTGCACCTGCGAGGTCATGTTAGGAGAATTGTTAGGCTATTTAATTTAGAAGTCAAAAGAGGAAGGGGGGGGGAATCTAGCAAACGATTTGATTCTTGATTACCACAATTATTCAGATAGAACGGGTATATAACTCATAAGCAAGAGCAAGTTTCAAAATAAAATGGCCCATAAAATCAGTAGGGACACGTTGCAGACATGTATTTCAGATACTTCTATATCCCTCACAACTAGTGAATGGATCCTCGCATACACACACACACACACACACACACATACACCCACACACACAGATATATATATATATATATATATATATATATATATATATATATATATATATATATATATGTGTGTGTGTGTGTGTGTGTGTGTGTGTGTGTGTGTGTGTGTATGTATGTATATATATACTCATATATACATTAATTTATGTAATCTGAAGTAAATGCGGTTTGCTGCTTCGTCCAGTAACTTGACATCCTGTAAGTATAACGCCGAAATATGCTTTACACTACTTTTTGTTGCTGAAATGAAATGATGGTAAAAAACAACTGCAATATTGGTCAGAAGGATAATTTTTTCATATATGCCATACATATACTATACTTTGCATTTTTCAGATGGTTATGGAAACTCCAACAGACCAATTTTTGTAGCCTCTAGGGAAGAGTTCTTCTGATAAGCCTTTTCTATATAATTTTTCTCTATAACGTGTCGTCCCTTGGATGTTTTCCTGTCTGGGTTCCAGGCAATCAGAACTATGCGTACAGAAAACATTTATATTTGCACATGAACAAGCAAAGGGACAAATTAAAATTTAAATATGATATATTTTTCTATGCTTCTGAAAATACGGCTAAAGAGCTTTATGAAAATCTTAGAATTCAGATAATATAATGGGAAAACATAGAATTAGAGCTACCTATAGCTCAAATAATATCAGAGTGCATCTCATTTAATTACATGAATGATTATAAAATACTATTCTAACAACAGCCGAAAAGCATAAAATTGTGAATTGTTAAGAGATAAATTAAAAACATATTAGCAAATGAATAAAGAGAATTACTTAGTAGAAAAGATGGAGAATAACACCAAATTAATGAGAAATAAATAAACCAAAAACCAAAAAGGGAGATTAATCTAATTTTCTTGCAACGTCTACTGTAATCAATCTTAGTCAAGGCCAGGGGGTTATTTTCTGCACTTTCATCTTTGCTTTTCTACCTTAGATTCCCAGCCCTTGCCTACAGTGAAATCTGCAATCGAACCATTT
>NC_061089.1:75706322-75746322 GCF_015104395.2 Macrobrachium nipponense
GAATACCACAGCACTTTTTCTTTACCTACTAACTATTCTAGGGGAAGAGAGAGAGAGAGAGAGAGAGAGTAGAGAGAGAGAGAGAGAGAGAGAGAGAAGAGAAATTTCCCCCACTTCAGTTGAGAGACTTTGGGAGTAACGGGGTATAAAATCCAATTAAACGTGACAAGAATTTATATAACGATAAAGCCCAACATATAGATCTAATTTACACGTCATGCTGTAACTCGTCAGTTTAACTCACGAGTTTGTTAAAAAAAAAAAAAAACTTTGGGATTCAAAACCCCAAGAAAGATCTTGGAGAAAGGTGCGTGTGATAAATATTTAAACATTTTGAAGCCAAGCATAAACATGCTTTCAAAGCACTTTAAAGAAGGATATTTTTCAGTTGAAACACCTTGAAACGTTTTCAAATTTCGTTCAATAAAAACACTGAAAGATTTCCATATTTTATTACATACAAAGGTTTATCCACTATTAACCGATATCCTTTTACTTTCCCTAACTCTTAAGGGTTATCATTGTTCATAATAATAAACGAGACGACAACTGTGCTGTTGTAGCGATCGGTTTGAATCGAGCGCGTTATTTTAGAGTTAGAGCTTGTCAAGTCTAGGAAATTAAGAAAGGAGCTTTAACATTGATTTTAAATGTTTAATGCAAATTTTGCTCACTATTTAGAATACAGTCTCTCACCACTCTGAAGACGTAAAACAATATCATTCAGGGGGTATATCATTCTCATAACGTAACTTGCCTTAACTTAAAAGTTTAAATGAATTGTTTAGTAATAAAAGTGGAAGGCTTCCGTAATTTTAAGTAACTTACATTAAAATCTGAAGTATATATGTTGAAATTTAGGATGACTTATTTGGAAATTTCGTTTAGAAGTTCAATTTCACTTGCTTTGTAAATTAGTCCGACGGATTGTTAAACGGGTTTATAATTATTTTGTAAATTAAATGTTTCCATATAGAGAAGAG
Source organism: Macrobrachium nipponense (assembly GCF_015104395.2). Lineage (NCBI taxonomy): Eukaryota > Metazoa > Arthropoda > Malacostraca > Decapoda > Palaemonidae > Macrobrachium > Macrobrachium nipponense. The sequence continues at coordinate 75,707,306 of NC_061089.1, forward strand.
GAAAGTAAGTCAATCAACATTTCTTCGCGCCTCGTGTCAGGTAAAAGTTCACAAACTCGGACGACGAACATGGAAAGTCACATTTGAATAAAAAGAAAAAAAAAAAAAGTCTGTTCAAAAGAGCAACCTTGCGTCCTTCGTTCCTTTACAAAATTCCCTTATAAAATATTTCTCAACTTCCATTCAACCTTGATTCGATTTAGCGAGGGTTGGAGAACCAAATAGACGGGAAAAGCGCCTCTCTCTCTCCTCCCGGGGAACGAAGTCGGAAGTGTTCCCGGCGGAGCTGAAGTGTTATTTTATTTAAAAATATATTCGAGACCTTTTCATCGGTAATTGACTCAGGGGATCTGCAAAAGTTTGTTCTCAAAAAATTTTCAATTTTGTCTTATTCTTCCCCTTCGTTCCTTAGAGCTTATTCTCATTTATTATTCCTTCTTTTGTTTTTTCTATATAATACACTTTAAAATCGATTCTAATTCATTGACTCAAAACCATTCAAGTTCCATATTGCTAATCGACCAGAGGACTAAGGAAATCAATGTTCATTATTCGCTATTCTACTCTTTCCCTTGATTACCATTCTATAATGACTATTCTTATTGGGCTTTCTTTTTCTCTTCGTTGTTACCTTTCAAATACTTCAAGTTCTTCATAGCCAATTGACCACAAGACTTTGGAGAAGTCTTTTCTCAGGCTGTTATTTTTCCCTTTGCTATCATTCGCTAATGGTTAACATTCACTTTCGTCATATATTTTTACAATCTTATTGCAGTAACACAGGACTATTATCAAACGTATTCTTATAAGAAAAAAAAAATTCTTGGCCATATGACAGTTACCAAGTGGCCATTGTTCACTGATTGTTTTGTCAACTACCGTTTATTAATGCAGTTCTTATTACATTTTGGAAAATGAGAGCCGCCGCTCAAGTTTAACAATTGCCGCTTCTAATATACAGTTTCTTCAAGCGTTCATGTTTCAGTTCGGAAGTACATGTTCCGGAATGATGACGTTTCTTTAATAAATCGATAAAACATAACATTATTAATTAACTGATAGCTCGACAAGTAGTAAGGCATTGCAGTCGATAGTTAAGTAATATTGCCAAAGTACTTGCAACAATGGGAAAATGGAAATTTAACTCTGTTGAGATTAAAAATGTTCTTCGAATTCTAGAATACATATCTTTTTTTGATGAAAGAGACCTTTACAACGGGAATGACGTTCTTCACGTTGTATGAGATTTAAAAAGGTCATGAACGTTTTATGCTATTAACAATTTTTACAACACTTTCTTTTTCCTTTAAAATTTTTCCTGTTTACCACTTGTTAAAGAATTTCAAATTGTTGTATTTGTTTGAAAAAGTACAATATCGTTGGTATATATTACTGGCTGCTTTTCGAATTCATCCTCATCCAAAACTTTCATCGGAATAAAAAATAATTTATAAATATTTCTTAATATCACTAAACAAAACATACAGAGACAACTGTGATGATATAAGGGTGAAACCTGTGACGGGGTTAGTGTAATAAATGCCATGTTTTCAATTATTTTCTTTTAGACACCATTGAGCCTTTCAGTGACAGTAGCTGATGCCTGAGAGAAGACAAGATTAAGATCACTGCCTCAATGACGCTAAGACTAATAAGAATTGGATGAACCACCCGTGCAAAGAACTCTCATGATATAAAGAAAACGGTTAGTGTCAAATAGTTAAATATATTGTTTTGATTTTAAATGAGTCGGAAAAAAAACAGGAAATGCAACTTCCCTCCAATACAGCAAAAGCATCTCGTTCGAGAGGTTTTAAATGGATCTCTTGTATTACTTGTGAGAGAGAAACATGGCGTAGCTGCGTATAACCAAGATAGCGGACATAAATATCCCATCCACGAGGTGATCGATTCGAAAACACTCAACTACTAAGTCTTGGAGCATATCTCGAAGTTCCGACCTGACCTCCCTGGCTGGGAGCTTAGAGAGATTTTCTTGGAAATGATCAGAGTCAAGAGAAAGGTGGCTTGAGAAAGGGAAACGTGGAGAACTACTGGTGGGGAAAAACATGTCGAATAGTGAGGTTTCCCTTCTCAAATCGACTGCTCTCTCTCCCCCCACCTCCTTCTCTAAATGCATTTAATAATACCTACAGCTGACGTAAATAACCAGGTAAAAATCTGAACAAGGTGTTACCAAAGTTATTACCCGTCCTCCAGCAACTCCCATGGATAAATGATGAAATAAAGTATGAAATGGCTGTCCGTGATCTTGGATAGAGAATATGAGATTTAAATTTTAATAACTATGCCGATGAATCTTAAGAAACAGATAAAAAGCGAAGATACTTTTAGGAAAGGTAAAATATTTTATCTTAACAGTAGATTTTAAGATAGTAACTTTAACTAGGCTGAAATTTGGAGTACTTTTGACGATATCACACCAAACAAAATTTCTAGAAACAACTCAAGAATTTTTCACTACTGTTTTGTCCAAAACGTGTTTGACGAAGAATTTCAAAATGAGAAAAACGGTGAAAACAGGTTTTCTAGACAAAATAATTAGGTCCAAACAGTTCTGCAAAGGACAAGTATTCTTAGACCTCAACCGTTAAGTGTTAGAACTGATTAATAGAATTATGGCGCTAAAAATATAAAATTCATACGGCCACGATTGCATATATGTTCGATTCTTAAAAGACTCACTACCAGTTCTAGCTTTATCCTAACAGTAATAATATATCCGGCCATTGTTACGGGGGTATTCCCACAGGAATGGAAGGACGGTATAGTTTGCCCAACTTTCAAACAAGGTGACCCTGGGGAGGACACAAGTAACAACCGCCCGATCTCGTTATTGTCTGTTTTGTCATAAATATTAGAGAAAATAGTTGCAAAACAACTGTGTGAAAATCTCCATGAAAATAATCTTTCAAATACACAGCATAGATTCAGGAGACATCTATTTACTGAAACAACTTTGCACCAAGTCATGGACAACTCTATAATAATCTATACATATAAAATGTATGTATGTATATGTCACATACACTTTGAAACACATGAAGCAATTTCAACCAAATTTGGTACACATATGACTTACCATCTGGTAAAGAATACTGTGGGGGTAAGCCATCACTGGCACCAAAGGGGGTGATATGTGGAGGGGGTGGGAAAGGGTAGAAGTAAAAATAACTGCAAACAACAGACATTAGTGTCTAATCCATAATTTTTACAGTCACTGTGATGAATAGTGACACACCCGATGCCCTTCAAGTCCAAGTTCAGCCCCAAGAGGGAGAGGGGTGGAAAGGCTGTGATATGTACAAATAACCAAAAAAGACAGATTTTAATGTCTAATCCGTAGTTTTCCACATCTCTGAAATGAATGCGTCTAATCCATAGTTTTCAAGGTTGGTGAGATAAATGGTGACACTTCCAATGCCCTTCAAAACAAAGTTCAGCCCAAAATAGGGAGGGGGTGAAATGGGGTAGGAAGGGGGTGATTTGTCAAAATAACTGAAAACGACAGATATTAGTTTCTAATCCATAGTTTTCAATGTCGCTGAGATTAATAGTGACACTACCGATGCCCTTAAAGGCCGAGTTCAGACCTGAAAGGGAGAGGGTGAAAAAAACAGCTATTAGTGTCTAATTCATCGTTTACAAGTCACTGAGATGGATAGTGACACTCCCAATGCCTTTTAAGCCCAAGTTCAGCTCCGATAGGAAGTGGGGTGAAAAAGGGTGGGAAGGGAATGACAGGTAAAAATAACCAAAAAAGACAGATATTAGTGTCTAAGTCAAGTCATGGTTTTCAAGACGGCTGAGATGGATAGTGACACTCCTAATGCCCTTTAAGTCTAAGTTTTGCCACGACGGGGGTGGAGGGGGGTGAGAAAGGGGGTGACATGTAAAAATAACTGAAAACGACAGATATTAGTGAAATGAATAGTGACACTCCCAATGACCTTCCAGTCCAAGCTCAGCTGCAATATAAATTGGGGTGAGAAGGGGGATGATGTGAAAAAATAATGAAAAACAACCGCTATTAGTGTCTAATTTATATTTTTCAAGGTCGCTGAGATGATTACTGAGACTTCTGATGTCCTTTAAGTCTAAGTTCAGCCCCAATAGAAAGAGGGGAGGGAAGGTGGCGAGATCTAAAAATAACTGAAAACTACAGATAAGAAAGTCTCATCCATAGCTTTTGAGGTCGCTGAGATGAATAGTAACACTCCTGATGCCGTTCAAGTCCAAGTTCCGCCCCAATAGGAATAAGGGTGAGAAGTGATGAAATATAAAATGTCAAAAATGCTGGGCAATGTAACAGAAGCAATTATCTTAACAGGAAAGAGAGAGAGAGAGAGAGAGAGAGAGAGAGAGAGAGAGAGTTTATCAATTGCGTATCAGTTGTCATTTAAAGTTTACCTGGGCAGAGCTGGGTTGGTCAGCTAGTATTGATATAAATAAAGTTTCCCTAATAACACTGTGACTTATCGAAAGCTTTTGACAGCATTTCTCACCGCATAATGTTGGATAAAATGGACAACTTGAGCATCAACCAATTTTGGTTTGATGATTCTCCCAAAGAAAAAACAGTCTGTCAAAGTAAATGGGTATATTTCTTCTAAACAGAAAGTGATCTTTAGTATACCACAAGGCTCAATGTTGGGTGCAATATTATTCAATATTTTCGCAAATGACTTAATCTGGTTACGTATGAGGGGACTTTAATTCATTTTGCTGGTGATGCTTTGTATAGTCACTCGGGTGATATAAACGTAAAAGGCCGAAATAAACATGGATAGAGTGATGGAATATTGCATGACAAATGGCATGAAAATAAATGCAACGAAAACGAAATTCGACGTTACTGGTTCTCACTCATACATTCTGCGAATTGCAGAAGACATCAATATTAAGGTTAAAGAAACAGAATCTAAGCATAGCAGTAGCGTAAAAAGATTGGGAATCATTACTGACGGTTGCTTAAACTGAAAATTATATATCGAAGAAATGTGGAAAAAAGGAATGAGAATTTTGCATTTTGTCTTGAGAAATAAAGAATACCTAAACGAGTCGTGTAGAATGCTTGTTGTAAATGAGTTGGTAAATAGCCTGTTTTCGTATTATATAACAACATCGGGGGTGGAGTGTGCAATAAAAGGTGCAAAACTTTGCTGCAAAGATTGTAGTAGGAACAGCAAAGAAATATGACCATGTAACACCATTTGTAAAGAAACGAAATTGTTAAAAAAATCATCAGCTGTTACAATGTAAGGATCTTTTAATCATCTTAACGATCTTGAGCGGAAAATTGCCCGCATGGGTATTTCATATTTCATACGTGAACTCTTTGCATCAAACAAGACAGAAGCAGGAAAAAAATAGCAGCTAAGGATTTGGCAGTTAGGGGGCCAGCACTCGGGAACAGTTCACCTGAAGTTATCAGGCAATTGAATCGTATTTTAGTTTTTAAAAAAAGGGAAGTAAAAAACTACGCAGAAGAACATTTTTAACGTATGTAAAATGATTTTGATTGAATGTTGAGACATATTTTAAAGACTTTTAAACAATTATAGTTGTAGAATTTAGCTTTTCATTTTAGTGGAGGTGTGTTTTTATTATACCACGTTTAAAATTAATTTTTTAGGTATCATTTGGAGAAGTTTTGTATTCGTGTGTATTTTATGTAAAAAAAAACTCATTATTATTATTATTATTATTATTATTATTATTATTATTATTATTATTATTATTATTATTATTATTATTATTATTATATTATTATTATTATTATTATTATTATTATTATAATAATACTGTCTTTGATCATCCTTTTGGCAGAAAAATGTTTTTTCTTCTGTTACAGGACGTTTATGAAAGGAGAAAAATATCGTCATAAAGGAGCAAAATCCTCTTGGTGAAACGACTGGCGGGAATGGCCTGGAACATATTTGAGTTTTCACTCAACCTAATTGAAGCTTCAAACTACACCTGAGGTTTTTCAGTCTTATCATAAATTTGAAATTGCCGTGTAATTGTTCCTCTGAATGAACTTTATTTTTGACCAGGTGGAGTAATGTCACAAGATTGCCTTATTAACGAATGATAATGCGTAAGGTCCAGCCTGATGTGAAAGTTAAAGTTCACATATTACCGTTGTCTATGGTACAAAGCACGAACTTCTTACGAAAAGAAAAATGATTTATCAAGGTTCTAAAATTAAGAAAATATTTAAACAGACGGTTGAAAACCCTTAAGAAATATTCTAAATTTTAAAAATTCCTCTATTAAAGCAGGAACTTTGAATGAAAAAAGGCAAATATAATCTTAAGTCTCGTTTTGGTAGTAGTGTATATCTAATGTCTTTCAACATAGCTCGTACCCTATTTTATCAAAGATTTCTTGTTTTCCATGGACGTCTTTTCATTCTTTGGTGCGTTTTCGTTCTAACCGTTCTTTCCCCTTCCTATCATACTGACTGTCATGACTGTAATATATCGCTTCGCACCAAAAATCTCCGAATGAATATTCGCTGCATATTTTGCTCGAGAACCGAAGCTTCGAAGAGCACACAAGACAGTAATGGTGGTCGGTGCGACGATTCTTTTACATGACTGACAGATCCAGAATCATTCTGGCCATCTCAGAAGAAGCCTTTTGGCTTTGGTTGCATGGATATCGGTTATAAGAAATTGGGACAATCAGTGAGGTTCTGACAATTCTTTTGCTACAAGGCTCTCAAGTTATAAGAACAGTGTCTATCCATATTTTTTCTGTGCGCGACAGCGACAGTCTAAGGGTAATAAATTCCATGTTTAGGGACGCCTTCGACCAGCCAGGGGCTATTCCCCACCCCCCTCTAACCATTAGTACCTACGTAATTATGTAGAATGGAAGCCTCTGAGCTCTGGCTTTCATCGATAATAAATTCCGGTATTTGACCTTTTCCACAACTTGTTTATCAACAATTCAAAATGTTAAAAGAGAACCACTGGCATGAGAGCGGTACAGTACTGATATTTTCTTTCAGGCTTTCAACTTTATCGTCTACTTTCCTCCATCTGTCCTATTTTTGAATTTTATTTCTCTTTTATGGTTACGCAAACAATTAGCATGTTTAAATGATACGAATACGATAAAACGTAATGAAATTCACGAACAATTAGTTTATTCGTTTGCAAATGAATTCAGTGACGTGTTCCAGTAGCGACCTTTTCAATTTACCTCATAGTACCACCTTGTTTTAAAGTTGGTTGATATTGAATTCTGACATTAAAGTTACTTCGCTTGCGTTTTGACATTTTAAGTAATTTGGTTAGATAAAATATTTAAATTACTTTAATTTGATTTCAGATTTATTATGCACTAGAATTTCTTTATTCTCCTGTACAATATACCAACATAATGAATGGAGGAAGGAGGGACAGCCAGAATTTGATATGATATTGCAGCACATTACATTTTACATGACCAAGTCAACTACGGGATCTTGCAGAAGTCATATGTATATATAATTAAATATTAAACTACTAATTATTTGAAAAAGCGGGAATAAGGGTCAGATTTATGGAAGGGAACGAAGCCTGCTTGTTAATTGAACTGATTTCTAACTTAAACCTATTCCTACTTCTTCCACTTGGCGACAAGTTGGGAGACAATTTATTCAACTGAAATCGCAATACCCGGAGAACTCGCTCATCACACTGACAGATCTTTAATGGAACCCTTCGTTCCAGCTCGCAAATTTGCCTCCTGGAATCTGAAATGGGTCTTTCTTAAACCCCGCTGCTGTCATTGTATTTCATAAAGCCTGGCTAAATTATAAGTCGAAAGATGCTTATCGACCTTTGAAAAGTACTGTATTAACGCCTTACAGCATTAAGGTGAAGATATCAATGTACCAGGGATCAGGGTAGTGCCCCTTCTTTTCAAATATTATGCTGGACGTCAAGTGTAGAGGATTTCTCGGAGGATTCCCATGGTGAATGCTTAAAGATGACATCGTTTTCAATACAAACTAGACATTATCTAAACGGAAACGTGCATAGGTTGAGATATGCGTCAGAGAGTAGAGGGAAGAAGATATGCCGAACAAAGACTGAATATTTGACAAATGGATGAATGGTGACCATGTAAGCCATCATTAAGCTGGGCTTAATAATTGACACATTGGGTGATTTGGATAAAGCTGTTATCCTTCGAATTAAAGTCGGATGGAATAACTGTAAGGGGGTAAAAAGCAAACTGCGACAAGAGTCCCTGCCATGATAATGTGCGAGACACATGAAGCGGCGGTAATACCTGCCATGTTTTATGGTATAAAAACGACATCAATACAGAAAATAGACCAAAATGAGTTAGAGGTGGTAGAAATGATGGAGATCAGATGGATGAGTGGAATGAAGAGAAGATAGGACATAAAATGAATGCATCAGGAGATCAGCCAATGTCATTGAAGTGTCCAAGAAAGCCCAAGATGAGCGACATGTTGCAGGAAAGGTCATGGAAATGTAGGCGCTAGCGACACGAAAGAGAGGACGGCCTAAGAGAACATGGAAAGGAGGCATTTCAGATGGCATGAGAGACAAAGGAAGAGACGAAGGGAGGACGCAGGCTCATCACAAACAAAGAATCCGAACATGGATTAAGCTGACAAAAGGAATTCAGTCCAGCTGCCATATTTTCACATATCGAATAAGATAATTTTAAGTGTAAAAACTTATTGCATATATAACATTTAACGTAAAGATAATGAAATAAACGCACGTAAATACTATAAAGAAACGTAAATCATACAACCAACACAAGGTAACAGAGAAGGGATATACTGCGCAACTGTCGTTCAATGTTTGAGAATTTCATTAGAGTAAAACCTTTAGTTCGTAATGTACATCTTACATAAGAAGAATATAGTAAAGTAAGAGGTAGGAAAAGTTTCGAACAAGTACTGAAAAAAATCTTTTTTAAAATGCTGATAAAAACATCGATGAAAATGTCACTCAGAGGATATTAAAGTTTATAATCCAAGTGACTGGTCTTCCTTGGGTTGACATTACAAAAGGAAACTGCCCTGAAGTGACAGTGCACATTGTGGTTTTCATTTATGATATAATTGACACATGTTTTAGAGTCTCTGCGTGGGATAAGACAAACTATTTCGAACTAGTCAAGTGCCTAAGTAACTGATTACTTTTTCACTTACTTTTACTCCAAATCTATCACTAAGCTTACGAAAACTATATTATGATAAAAAAATTTATAAGAGAGAGAGAGAGAGAGAGAGAGAGAGAGAGAGAGAGGAGGGGGGAGGGGGGCGAGTTGAATCAGGTCTCACAAACTGCACAATTTGGGGAGCTGTGTAGAAACATGATGCGCGCCAAATTCCCAGTCAATTTAAAGGCGCCAAGAAGAGTCACCTGCAATAGATCTCTGCAACCGAATCACATACCCCAAGACAGGAGTTCTTAATAGCGGGTATCCAGTATGAGAACCACATGCTGGGGGTATGGGACTTGACCTCCGGATATTAGCATATATTCGACTTTAATGTGTCAATGGGGGGTCAGAAAATTCACCGCCAGCAAACCACCGTCAAGCAGTTCATCGCCTAACAATTCATCGCAAAAAAATTCACCGTATTTCCTTTTTTGGAATGGTTTACCGCCCAACAATCGTTTGAAAATTTTCCCAAATGATATAAATGGATCGTCTGAAAAACAAATTAAACTTTCTCAAGCCTTTGCCGCAAAACCTTTATTATGGTTGAGTGTTAACTGGATATTATAGTCATATATATCTAACACACTTGTTTAAAATGGCCCATCAGTTCATCCAGAGTGAGAAAAGAATGAAGTTGTGTAATAGTATATTTAATCGTAAATATATCACTTTTCCTGAGGGTTTCACTTTATTGCCTAATGGGGATGAGTTCTTGTATTCAGGTAATGTTGAAAACCGCATAATGATCTTCATTATGCAGCGAAATCTACAATTGTTAGCTGAAAGTCAACATTGCTATGCTGATGGAGCCTTCAAAACTGACCCGTTATTATTCATTGAACTGTACACTACATGGTTTAAAGGAAAATTTTCATTGCTGTCAGTATAAGCCTTACTACTAGATAAATCTCAAGAAACATATTAGATTTTTGGAAAAGATAAAGAACTCGCACGTGTCATCATCCCCATTGTCCATAACAACAGATTTTGAAAAGGTAATGCTAAATGCATGTAAGAACACTTTTCTCCACATTAAGCAAAATGGATGCTTTTTCCACTTTTGCCAGTGCATCATACGTACTGTTCAATCACATGGGTTAAAACAGAGGCATGAAACTGACGCAGATTTTGCATTAAGTCTGCAAATGCTCTCTGCAATAGCATTTGTACCAACAGAGAGAGTCGTATCTATATACATTCGAAGAGTTATGCGACAGCGATATTTTTCCACCTGAGGTCCAAGAAATCTTGGATTATTTCGAAGATACCTGGATAGGACGTCCAGACAGAAGACAGAGTCGTCGACCACCCCAATTTCCGCACGAAATGTATTGTATTGCAAAATTTGCGTTAGACAAACAATTCTGTAAAAGGGTAGCAGAGCATTCGAAGAACAGATGACAGCAGGCCATCCAAACATCTGGAAATTTATCAACTGCATTAAGAAAGAACAGGGATTAAACCAAGTTAGATTTGAGCAGTATGTAGCTGGTCAGGAATCTCCAAGGAAAAAGAAAAAATATCGACATTGCGCCCAACGCATTCGAAGACTTGTCGAAAATTATGATCCAGATGAAAATGTTACTGATTGCTTTTTTTTTTTTTTTTTTTTGGAGACTGCATACGCCCATCTCGTTCTCAGTTGCGTGGTAGTGTTTTTGCCCGCACGTAGTCATTATATAAGTCTATCACATTACCGTGATTCATACACATATATCGAACTACAAATGTCCTTTAATATCTAATTCGCTCCACCTCGGAATTAATATATTTTCATATATGTTTAACCGAGGGGGAATTTATTAAGCGATAATAGAATTGGCGATCGACAGACGCAAACCACCGACCTCTACAATTCCGGGACTGGCAGTGAAGCCCCAAAACCACCACGCCACCGCAAGAGATATAAGTATATGCCGCCTCCCACCTCGAATACCTTCTCGCGCACAGATATTTTTTGTTTTGGAGACTGCATACACCCATCTCGTTCTCAGTTGCGTGGTAGTGCTTTTGCCCGCACGCAGTCATTATATAAGTCTATCACATTACCGTGATTCATATACATATACTTATATCTCTTGCGGCGTGGTTGGTGGTGGTTTTGGGGCTTCACTGCCAGTCCTGGAATTGTAGAGGTCGGTGGTTCGCGTCTGTCGATCGCCAATTCTATTATCGTTTAATAAATTCCCCCTCGGTTAAACATATATGAAAATATATTAATTCCGAGGTAGAGCGAATTAGATATTAAAGGAGATTTGTAGTTCGATATATATATATATATATATATATCTATATATATATATATATATATATATATATACATATATATCATTCTCCCTTTCGGCGTTCTCGTTTCACTTTATATCCACACACACACATATATATGATATATATAATATAAATTACCTAAGCCTTTTCCCTACAGGGCGGATGGCCCCAGAAATCATTAACATATTGAGATGACGGCGTTAGCCCTATAGCCCTTCCACCCTGGTTGTAATCCACAATAGCGAACGACTTATCAGATATTTAACTTACTATATTTTCAAGGATGAAAATATTTAAATCTAAAATTTATTTACTGCTGATTAAATTTCTGCTCAGAGGAAGGAGAAAGAAATCTTCGCTCAATATATCCGAGAGTAGTAATGAGCGTTTTAAAGGAGCTGAAAGTAAAAACCGCAAGTAAAAGGCAAAAAGTTCAAGTATATCTTAGTTTTACCAGACCACTGAGCTGATTAGCAGCTCTCCTAAGGCTGGCCCGAAGGATTATATATTTTTACGTGACTAGGAACCAATTGGTTATCTAGCAACGGGACCTACCGCTTATTGCGGGATCCGAACCACATTGTGTCGAGAAATAAATTCCTCTGGTTCCGCGTTGGCCGAGCCGGGAATCGAAGTTCGGACCACCGGGTTGGTAGCCGAGCGCGAAATGCACTCGGCCAACGTGGAACTAGTAAAAGGCAAAGATACCAAGGCTTGATACAGAGAACATTCGAAGATTAAAGGTTTATTGAAGGATGCAGCTTATACGTTTTGCAAACTGGAAACAAAGTGGATTATGAACAGTTAATTATAAGGATGATAAACCGTAAATCTTCTGACAAACAAAAATTTAAATAAAAGTTTATAAATGCTGATAAACGGAAATGCAAACAAGTGCTGGCTTTTGCAAAACCGAAAAATGTATGTGAGAGAGAGAGAGAGAGAGAGAGAGAGAGAGAGAGAGAGAGAGAGAGAGAGAGAGAGAGAGCCTGGAAGAACATCACGTGGTATATGTAATAATTATCAAAGTAAATTATTAATAAAAAAGCAGGTTCCTCTTTTTAAGAGAATTTCCTAAAGGTAGGATATATTAAGGATAATAGTTTCTAAATAATTTATCTACTTTCAGAATTTTTTGAAATGTTCAAGAACTAGAAATCCATAAAATCCATGACATGCACGTGTTTTAATGTCAATGCAATTTCACTGGAAAAAAGCAATCAAAGAACAGTTCACAGAAAGTCCAAACCTCGGAGCATTCGAGTATAATTTAAGACAAAATGCTTTAAGCAATCAGAGAAATGACAGAAAGATTTCATTTCCTTTAGATGAACTTTCCTCAGGCGCCACAGACGACAAGTTAACGTAATCAGCTTACAGCCGTCTAAAGGCCAAAGCAGAACTGGATTTGAAGTCAGTGGTGGAGGAGCCTGAATCCAGCAATATAGTGGAAATGCTCCTATTTAATGCCACAGAGCACATGTCGGTATCAGACTCCGACCCAAAGTTATCGCGTAGAAGCAGTGGAAACAGAAAAATGAAGAACAAGATAGGATTTTCCTCCAGGGAAAATAATTTATAGCTTTAGCCAATGAAATTCTGATGAAAAATAAAATAACTAAGGAAGAGGAGTTATTAATTTCTCTCCAGAGTTGATGACAGGCAACTTTACCTTAATGCTTTCTTAAAAATGGGAAGCGCTTTTAGTCACTCGGTAAATATCACGGAAAGCTTCCCCGATCTCTATCGTAAAAGTATAAAAAAAAGGAGTAATAGAATGGAGAAAGATTTCAGAAAAAAACGTGTTAACATTCGCAAGGAGAATAAGAATGAATAAAAAGAAAGGTTATTATTTCCATGATTCTCTACGCCACAATTTTAAGTAATGATACATTTCCCAGAGTTCATTATTCCGTCATGATTTGTTTTTTTGACATTAGTGAGAGGAGAGATTCTCAGAAGTAGTGAAATGAATCTGTGACTTATGTATTATCTGTCTAGCCGTCTATCTGTTCACATTCTTAGTCATAAATTCATAAGGGAAGGGGCATAGGCCTGAGTAGCCGTATGGTAATCTGACATTCCCTACGGAATTCTTTCATTCCCGTCCGAGAGAGAGAGAGAGAGAGAGAGAGAGAGAGAGAGAGAGAGAGAGAGAATTCCAAGTACATTCAATGGCCTCTCTGGAATAGTCAAGTAGTTTATTGTAAAAACTTCAGTCTAAAAGTCTCGCTACGCTCACATCGAGGGAAATAACACATGTACACTCTTACACACATACAAAGAGTTACAAGTAGTTACAAGCATTAGGATGTCTCAAAGACTTGTTAGTCCATCCGAGGAGACATCGTGTGCTCACTTATCTGTAGGAGCTAGGTTTTACTGTGCATTCACAGTGTCCTAATGATTTTGTCTAGCTTTCTTTTAAACTCTTCCACACTCTTGCTGTTTATAACTTCTGGTGGCAGTTTATTCCAAGTGTCGCATATCTTGTATGTGAAAAATTTCACAGAACTGGAAGTGTTGTATCTCGTCAGTTTTAGTTTCCATCCATTATTTCTTGTCTGGTTTTCGTTTAATGTAAATAGGTTACTGTCTGCTTTTGTTATGCCTTTTAGTATCTTAAATATTTCTATTAGTTGTCCTCGCAATCGCTCTGTTTCTAAGCTATACATGTTGATGCTCTCTAGTCGGCTTCGGTAACATATTTACCTGATAGATGGTATTAACTTTGTGGCTCTTGCTGGTACTCCTAATCTATTTATGTCTTTTTTTAGTGTTGATGACCGAAACTGCACTGCATATTCAAGATGGGGTCTAACTATTGATGTGTTTCTGTATTTGAACTGCCTCTTTATGTATCCCACTAGTTTCAGTGCCTTCTTTTCTGCTTTTATGCACTTTTTTGTGGATTTGCAGTCCTTGGTAATAATGACTCCAACCCCTCCTCTTGTTCTACACTATTTGTAACACTACACCTATCTACATTAAGGCATTTGCCATTTTTTTGACCACTCGCCTATTTTCATTAGATAATTTCTTAAACTTTCCACAGCATCTGGGTCTGCTGCATTTACACCTAGTTTGGCGTCATCTGCAAATTTGGCTATCCTGCTAGTTAAGCCTACATGAATATCATTAATGTAAGACAAAAACAAGAGAGGACCATGGACAGAACCCTGTGGAACTCCACTTGTTACATCTGCCCATTCTGATTCTTCACCATTTCTCACAAGGATTAGGATGTCTCAAAGACTAGTTAGTCCATCCGAGGAGACACCGTGTGCTCACTTATCTGTAGGAGACGGTTTTACTGTTCATTCACAATGTCCTAATGATTTTGTCTAGCTTCCACACTGTTGCTGTTTACAGCTTCTGGTGGCAGTTTATTCCACGTGTCACACATCTTGTATGTAAAGTTCCCACAATGGGATGAGAGAGAGAGAGAGAGAGAGAGAGGGGTCCTCTCATCTCATCTTACATTAGAAGGCAGTTTTCAGATAAGAGGGAAGACGGCCAAAATCAAAACGGAAACCTTCCTTCTTGAAAGCTTGATATTAGCGACTCCTGAGCGAGACGACGCAAGACAGATGGACCACTTGCACGAGAGAGATGAATGAAAGAAAATATACTTTTACAAAGATATTTTCCCCCTTTTGTAGTGAACATTTCTTGAAACCGCTATTGGGAGAGTATAGATAGTTTGACTGGTGTAAATTGAGGGACCTTTTTTTTTTCTTAATCTGAATCCTTTATATTTCGGCATGTCTTCCATGCGTATTTTTAGATTGATGATATTCAGAAGCAGGATGATTAAAAAACGAGAACAATCTATCATTCTCGTTTCGTTTCTCTATGTAAATAGTTGTCCTTCCATTTGTGATTTCTGATCATATTTGTAAGCACACAGACTTTGTCAAAGAGTACGAATTTTATGTAAATATCAAAGAGAAAACAATTAATTTTACTCACAAAATAAGAAGATTATAAATTCACAGATGTGATTTTCAGAATAAACCATTGCGAAACCTCGCATAGTCTTTATGAACACACAAACACATGCACTCTCAAAAAGAAACGGAGGTATCGTCCATATTCAGCAACAATTAAATCTGACGCCACATGTCTTTGGAGCGAGAAAATCCTCCCTTACCCAGAATCCCTGTTTTTCTGCTGGACTTTACCCAACGAAAACCCAGATACCTTGTTATTTTCCGATACCTTTGCTTAGTTTGCTTTAGCGTGAGTTTCTGCAAGCTATTTTTCCCCAGTGACTATCCACAGTTTTTCATATCACGATTTGCTTTACCCAATATCTATGACTTTGTCTAAGTGCAGCAAAATAAACACTTTTTAGTGCCATTCGCGTATATTATATTCTGGTTTGTGATTTGTTATCAATTGGCTTCAGAGTTGAGAGGAGTGAATTACATACAGAATTTCTTCATAGCTTCAATCATCACATAACTTCTATGAAATGGCATTCTTTGGCATTAATTTTCACGAATGAGAGTATAATTCTCCCGTTTCTATGAAGTTACCAAGGAATTTTTTAAAAGTGCAAGGATATCATTAATTAAAGGTTGAGTTTTTTGGGATATATTCCTTTGTCATGAGTAGCATATCCACTTTAATACTTTCGTAATATGCTAAAAACCATAAATACAGGGTTTTGTTGCCATTTCATTTTAATACTTGTGGTGCTCTTATCGTTAGATAGATTGCTTACCCAACCTTCTTCGCTTGACTTCTAAATAAACATGACCATGCAACCTTAAAATACTCCAGTTTATGCTCTTGCTCAAAGAATTTGTTGTTGATGTTGCTAACATGCATTAGTATTCCTTATTTCACACAAGACAGAGAGAAAAATTCCGATGAGAAGTTCTAACATATTCCTTTATGCACAAATATAAAGTCAACAGAAGTGTGTTGTCAGTCTCACCAAATTTGGGAACAGTAGGAGGACAAAAAATTATGAATTTAAGATTACCTTTAGGCCATCAAAGTAAAAGTGTGTGTGTGTATATATATAGATATATATATATATAGATATATATATATATATATATATATATATATATATATATATATATAGATATATATATATATATATATAGATATATATATGATATATATATATATATATAATAATATATATGAATATATATTATATTATATATATATATCAATAGATATTCTATATATTATATTATATAATAATCTATTATATTATATATAATGTATTATATGTCTATATATACTATACATATATATATATCTAATATAATCTATAGTAATATATATAGTATATATATATATTATCAATAATATATTAGATACGTCTATATATATATATATATATATATATATATATATATATATAATTTAGTAAAAAAATAAACAAAATATTATTATAATTATTATTATCGATATATCTATATAATATATATATATATATATATATTTACTATATAGATATATATCTATATATATATATTCTATATATATATATATATATATATATATATATATATATATATATTATAATATATATATATATATATATATATAATACATATATATAATATATATATAATATATATATATATATGATCTAATCTATATAATATCTAGATATATATATAGGATATATATATAGATATATATATAGATATATATATATATATATATACTCATGACAAAGGGATATATTCCTTTGTCATGAGTAGCATATCCACTTTAATACTTTCGTAATATGCTAAAAACCATAAATACAGGGTTTTGTTGCCATTTCATTTTAATACTTGTGGTGCTCTTATCGTTAGATAGATTGCTTACCCAACCTTCTTCGCTTGACTTCTAAATAAACATGACCATGCAACCTTAAAATATCCAGTTTATGCTCTTGCTCAAAGAATTTGTTGTTGATGTTGCTAACATGCATTAGTATTCCTTATTTCACACAAGACAGAGAGAAAAATTCCGATGAGAAGTTCTAACATATTCCTTTATGCACAAATATAAAGTCAACAGAAGTGTGTTGTCAGTCTCACCAAATTTGGGAACAGTAGGAGGACAAAAAATTATGAATTTAAGATTTACCTGTAGGCCAAAAGTAAAAGGAGTAAAAAGTGTGTGTATATATATGTATAGATGTTATATATATATAGTATATCTTATATATATATATTATATAAGATATAGAATATGATATAGATATATAGATACAGAGATGATAATGATAGATATATATATATATAGATACATCTTATATATATAGTCTATATAATATATATATATAATATATATAATAATTCTAGATAGATCTATATTATATATTAATTAATAGATAGATATAGATTATATATATATTATGTATATATAATATAGATTATATATATATATAATAAAGATAATAAATCAATATATATATATATATATATATATATATATAATTAGATATATCTTATATAATATTATATATATATATATATATGTATATATATATAATATAATATATATATATACCTATATATATATATATATATATATATATATTATATTATATATACTAGCTGCCAACCTGGCGCTGCCTGGGAAAACTCGGAATAACAACTGATAAACTCTCTTCTTCTCTCTCTCCTCCTCCCAAACCCCTTCTACTCTCTGTCTCTCTCTTTCCTGTTAAGATAGTTGCTTCAGTTACATTGCACAGCATTTTTGACATTTTATATTCCATCGATCTCAAAACTATGGATTAGATACCTATATGCATCATTTTAAAAATTTTATTTTCTACCCCTTCTCACCACCCCTTCCTATCAGGGCTGAAATTGGACCTCAAAGGCATCAGGAGTGTCATTATTCACCTCAGCGACCTCAAAAGCTATGGATTAGACATTAATATCTGTCATTTTTTGTTATCTTTACATGTTACCCTCTTTCTACCTGTTTTCATCCCCTCCTAAACTTGGACTTGAAGGGCATCGGAAGGGTCACTATTCATCTCAGCAACCTTGAAAACTGTGGGTTTGACACTAATATCTGACGTCTTTGGTTATTTTTACATCACTTACATCACCCCTTCCTACCCATTTTCAACCTCCCTATTGGGGCTGAACTTGGACTTGAAGGGCATTGGGAGTTTCACTATTGATCTCAGCGACCTGAAAAACTATGGATTAGTCAAAAATATCTATTGTTTTCAGTTATTTTTATTTTCACCCTTTCTAACCCACTTCCCCACATGACCCCCTTTCGTGCCCCTACAGTATTCTTTCCTCGATGCTAAGTTATATGTATACCAAGTTTGGTTGAAAATGCTCAATGCATGCAAAATGTATGTGGCACAAACACACACACACACACACATCCACTTATATATATAGATACACACACACAACAATATATATATATATACATTTATAAAAAATTCATTTATATGTATACATGTAATATCTTATATTATACTAATAATAGATATACTATTTATATATATATAGATTATGATATTATAATATATTATTATAATTTGGTTTTATCCTACATGTGTGTTGCAAAGTAATTTATTTAAATCATTTGGCGACATGAATATCCTAGTTATGCTGATTTGTTTTTATATCTCGTAAAATTTAAATCCGCGGACAATGTCCAGAAATATTTTTACACTTATGAAAATATGGTTAAATGTTAAAAAAGAATTTGTGCTACCTAGATCTAAAATAATTTAATATCCAAGTAAATGAAATGCGATATTTACAGGAACAGGCGAGCGGCATAAAAGCGTGAACTATTATGAGATAAATAAAAAAAGAAATAAGCATATCTAGACGATACACATCGGCAAATGAATAAAATTAATTACTTAGCAAAACAAATGGAGCATAAAACCAAATAATGAGAAATAAAAGGAGAAACCAGGCAGAGACCCTAATAAAATTTTCCTGCAACGAGTATCGCAATAAAACTGAGGCCAAAGGTTTTATTTCTGCAATTTCACCTTTGTTGCCAGTCTCAGATTCCCAGCCCTGACTTATAACAAAATCTGCAATCAGACTTTTTTCTTATTCGTTTGTGCATGCATTGAAACCAATAATACTTCTGCTCCTTTCATCTCTGATTGGTTGTATCAGTGAGGCAGGGTGTTGGACACCAGATCCTGAATTATGGTGAGTCAGTTTAATTAGTAGAAAACAAAACGAATGCATTTCAAAAACAGACGACGCAAACCTTCTGATACCACACACACATATACATAGGCATGCGCACGCACATACAAGACATGCTGACATACACACAATATGTGTATATATATATATATATATATATATATATATATATATATATATATATATATATATATATATATGCCTGTGTGTGTTTTTGTCATATATATAAAATAACCTGATAAATGAATTGTTCGAGGTTTCTGGGTATTTACAAAAAACTAGATTGTACAGAGAGAGAGAGCGAGAGGGAGAGAGAGGGAGAGCATTTAAAAGATTATACCAACGCAGAACATTTAGCGAAAGATACATAAAAGCTTTGGTGCAGAAATAGATAAAAGCAGTTGACAAAACACTGATGGGACTTACCTCCATAAAAGCTCGTCACTTTTTAGTGTCTTCTCTGGTTGAGCATTAACATGCGCATCTGCCTCTGGGCCACTTTGTGTCCGGAACACCGCTATTCGCTACGGTAGTAAATTCTTTTAATCTGAAAATTAATAAAAGAATTTTTTAAATTCTACTTTTTGGATGATAATAAAATAAATATATCAGCAAAATGAAGTTGGTTTTAAAATGCAAATGACTTTTTGTGTTGTGTGCATCTGCTCTGCGTTTTGTTTTGACAGGGATAGTTTTAGTTTACAATGGCAATATCGTGTACTTTACAAATACCATGTTTTTTTACGTCTTTCATAAATCATTCATCCCTCTGGTGTGATGCATCGAAAGTTCTCGGGGTGCTAATGAAAGCTTTCGAATAAATCGTAGTTTTGAGCATTTTTCATGTTTTCGAAGACTATAAATAAGTATTTAGCAAAAATGAATAAGATACAAAAAAATTATACTGTGTGAAAGCGAGCCTTTTTACACCGTGTAACAGAAACATCCCTCTCTCTCTCTCTCTCTCTCTCTCTCTCTCTCTCTCTCTCTCTCTCTCTCTCTCTCTCAACTCCCCACTTCATAAACTGCCCATACATCATTCCATCGTAACCTTATCAAATAGCTTCCGCTGAGGACCTGCCGAGAAAGCCAGTCTCTAATGAAAAGAGGATAGAAGGCCCCAAGTCAACCCTTACTCATACTGATGGGAGTTTCGAAGCTCTGAATCATTGCCAATATCCGTCGTGGAATGCCTCCACTAACAATCTCTCTCCGCCTCTTCCAGATTATTTCCTAAGTGTCTTTAGAATAATGGACATTCATGATCACAGACCCTGAAAACTACAACGCCAAGTATTGCTTCATTAACCAACTGATTGCAGAACAGCTAATGAATCATTCTGATTTTATGAGGGAAGTCTCCCGCTATATGACGCCAATCTGCATTTTACATTGCTTTGCATCTCGCTTAATAAGTTACTAATGATATGAACATGAAGAGGGTTATGAAATGCTATTACATAAGTTCCTTTTTGCGTCCAGTTTATTGTATATCACAGAAAAGAAGATGCATAACATTATGACATCAAAAGATAGTCTTGAATGCGCAGTACAATATCACGTTCTTTTGGGGGAAAAGTTGGAATGCATTAAGGACCATGAGATAAAAATGTATTCAGATGATGGTAGAACTTGAAAGTAGGCGATTTGAAAAAAACGGAAATTTCAGCTCTTGACACTTTCTCCAACTTCCGGCGATGCATAATGAGTAGAGAAAGTTACCAAGTGTAAATCAGGGAGC
Organism: Macrobrachium nipponense; assembly: GCF_015104395.2. Classification (NCBI taxonomy): domain Eukaryota; kingdom Metazoa; phylum Arthropoda; class Malacostraca; order Decapoda; family Palaemonidae; genus Macrobrachium; species Macrobrachium nipponense. The sequence continues at coordinate 75,728,714 of NC_061089.1, forward strand.
AAGAAATAACAGTGATATACATATTAGATGAAATGGGAGCTCAAGTGGTGTACTAGGTTACTACCTGGGTCCAGAACAAGGGCTTAAAATAATCACAAATGGATGTAAATAAGAATAAAATAAAAAAAACAAGCGTACATAATAATAATAATAATAATAATAATAATAATAATAATAATAATAATAATAATAATAGTAATTAAACAGCATATTGTCCTGTTTTTAATAATCACGTTGGTAGTAATCTGTTTATAAGATAGCCGTGAATTGTGAACAAAACAATAATTATTTTCCATCTTCTCTCTCTCTCTCTCTCTCTCTCTCTCTCTCTCTCTCTCTCTCTCCCCACACACGCACCCACATATGAAAGCATATAATCCTTCAGCTCCCTCTCTATATATATGTCCCTGTTAGCGACCCTCATATATCTACAGGAAGCAATGGCAACTTCTCAGAAGCAATGGCAACTTTTAAGAGGAAAGAAAAAACCAATAACCTTGAAAAAATATTATAAGATATTAGCCTTTCAGTGATCTACTACCATTTACTTGTTTACTTCGTAAAATAGTACAGCATCATTGCCTAAATATTTTAGAAAAAAACATACACAGACAAAAGAAACAGACAAACTAATTTCGACCTTTTAATTGAAAGACTTTAAGAGTAAAGGTGTATAAGACTCTTAAAACTCCATACACTATTAAACTGATAACAGGAATTCATTTAACGATAAAATTAAGCACATAGATACAGTTTATTAGCCATGTATTAACCGACAGTTTTAAAAGCCATAATTTTACTACGAAAGGATTTAAAAGATCGTAATAAAAAAGAAATTGATTTACATCTGAACACATTTAGGAACCAAGCAAAACTGGTCTTCTAAGCACAAACGAACAAGAAAATTCGCCCTGGAATTTTTTTGTAAAGAAAGGGTGAAACATTTGGAACCTTCACAAAATTTGGTTTCAATTCTGAAAGAGAAATAATTTATTTAGACCGATGTTGGGGGTCGTAAAAATATTTTATATAAAAAGGTTTGTCTCTAGCAACTCTCTTGCCGGACGATGGATCACAAAAGTGATCCTGTTCTGTTCTGGTGATGGGTTTGATAAGAGAGCTCGCCCATGTTTAGTAAAGTATAGTTAAATGACTTTGAGCGTTAACTTTAAATGTTAGAATAAATTATACTTAGCATCCAGCGTGCAGTCTCTGCCCCTTCTGCAGGTGCGAAACAATACCATTCACAGTTTATATCATTCTTATAATATTTGTTTAATTTGATAGGTGATATGACCTTTTTTTACTTTAAATCAAATAAATGTCCAATAAAATTTGATGCATCCCATAACTTTATTTGACTTATATTTAATTTTGAAGTATATTGGAATTTGGAATAACTTATCTAGAAATTTGATTTTGAAGTTCAATTTCACTTTGTAAATTATTCAAACGTATCTTGAAAAACATCATAATTTTGGCAAATAACATTTCTTCATATAGATCGCAATGAAGTAAATAAATCAAGGTCAAATTCACAAACTCTGACGACGAAAATGGAAAACAAAATACAAATTTATAAAAGTTCGACGAAAAGAGAATCCTTGCGACTTTCGTTCCTTTAAAAAAATTCTTTATAAAATTTTTCTCAACATTCAGTCAATCCTGATTCGATTTAGGGAGAGTTGGAGGACCAAATAGCCGGGAAAGGGGCGACCCTCTTCTCCCTGGGATCAGGTTTCAAGTTTACCCCGGGGAGCTGCAGTGATAGTTTATTTGATACATTCCAAACCTTTTCTTAGCTAATCGACTTTGGGAATCGAATTTTTGTTCTCATAACATTTTTTATCTTTTTTCCTTTTCGTTCCTTAAAGTTTATTCTCATTAATTTCTCATTTTTTCGCCTTTCTGTCGAATGCTTTAAAACAAATTACAATTAATCCACTTAAACCATTCAGCTCCATATTACTAATAGCCACCAGGATTACCGAAGTAAATAATCATTATTTTCTTCCTCTTTTTCCTCTCCGGTGTTACTTATAAAATAATCTGGGTATCATTTGTTAATAATTATCCTTAATAATTATCCTTATGGTTCGTTATATTTTTTTACAATCTTACTGCAGAAACGTAGGATAATCTATTGTCAAACGTATTCTATTAAATAAAAAAAAATCCTTACGTCTGAATACAGTTACCAAATAGCAATTGTTCAATGATTGTTTTCCAATAGGTGTTCAATTTGCAACTCAAGAGCATCGAATTTCTTCGAGTATTCAAATTAAAGCTTTGAAATTACAGGGACTCCACGTATTCAAATTACAGCTCTGCAGAAAAGTTACCAGTGCACCATTCTTTAACTACTGTATAATACTCAAGAGTTCGTATTACATGTTGGAAAATGAAAGCGGCTCCAGTTTTACAATTACCGTTGTAATAACAGTTTCTTCACGCGTTCCTTTTACAATTGGGGAAGTACATAATCTGAAATGCTGATTTTAAGTTTTCTGTAAAAGAAAACTCGTGAGGTGGATATTTATCTGTCCGTCCGCTCTTTTTCTGTCCACCCTCAGATCTTAAAAGACTACTGAGGCTAGAGGGCAATAGATTGGTATGTTGATCATCCGCCCTCCAATCATCAGACTTTGCAATTTGCAGCACTCTAGCCTCAGTAGTTTTTATTTTAGTTAAGGTTAAAGTTATCCATGATCGTGCGTCTGGCACCACTACAGATGCCAACAACACAGACCACCACCGGGCCGTGGCTGAGAGTTTCTTACAGAATTATATGCTATACAGAAAATTAAATTGCGCCGAAGTTTTTACTTTTATTTATCGTTTTATTTATTTATTTTTTTCATAAATTCACTGACATCTAGACCAGTTGTATGGCATTGCAGTAGATAATTATGTAATAGCCAAAGCACTTGAACCCATGCAAAAGTGGAAACTTAACTCTGTTAAATATGTGCTCCGAGTTCTAAAATACATATTCATAGACTGAAGACACTTTTAAAACAGGGGTGAGTGACGCTTCTTCTCGTTGCATGAGATTTAAAGAGGCCATATAGGCAAGTACGTAAGGTGTCTTGCTATTAATGATTTTCAATGCACTTTGTTCCTTGTTTGTTTAGAAGTTTTATGGTGACTACTTGTTCCAGTTTTAAAAACTGGCACGATACAAGTGTCAAAATATTAAGAAACGGGGGAGAATTTAGAAATTATTATGAATATATATATATATATATATATATATATTATATATATATATATATATATATATATATATATATATATATAGTTACCTTAAGGTAAAAAACGTGCAATATCGTGGGTATATATATTACTGACTTTACTTTTTCGAAATCACCTTCATACAAAGCTTCCATGAGAATGAAAAAATAATTTGTAACTTTTTTTAATATCATTTAACATTTAAGAGATAACTGCAATAATATAAGGGTGAAAATTGTAACGGGGTTAGTTTTCAAGTGTATCCTTTTTTCTAATCAACATTGATCCTTTTCACGTAAAAAGAGCTGATGCCTGAGGGAAGACATGTCAAAGATCTCTACCATAAAAGAATTTGATGAACCACTTGTGCAAAATTTTGATTTTAAAAAGGATATAATTTCAAAGCTGTAATACGTAGAAAATCTAGGCCTTATTTGTGATAGCAATGTGCTGAAAACCTTGCTGATCACATTACCACCCTAAAACAGTTCTTGCATTTTAATGATTTACTTAAATTTACACTGACACACACATATACATATATTATATACATATATATATATATATATATATATATATATATATATATATATATATATATATATATATATATATATATGATTATTATTACGGTAATTATTTTTATTTTTTAATAAATGATCGCTTCTCTTTGTGATTCCCATTATCTTTCGTTATTTCTTCCAAATGAGCATCATATTCTTTGGAAACTTTAATTTAAAGTCAATAGCCCCAGTGGGCTTGTTCCATTTGAATAGGGTTCATCCAAATAATAATAATTAATAATAATAATAATAATAATAATAAAATAATAATAATTAATAATAATAATAATAATAATAATAATAATATATGCAGGAAGAAGACCTTCATTAATAGAGGTTTTTATTGAAAATAAGGTTTATTTCAGCCGAGTTTATTTTGCATAGAAGTTTCTCTATTCTTCTTATTACTGACTTTTCTTCCGTACTTAAATTGAATATTCAAACGCCAAATGGGGGGTTTCATGTATAAAAACATGGTATTTGTCAAATTGAATATATTATACAAAATGCAGTACAAACTGGATCTAAAGCCTACTCGACAAAAGATACTAAATGACTAATTCTGGATTCCTCTTGCTCAGGAGCGTCTGCTACTCTTCTCTCTCCTCTCTCTCTCTCTCTCTCTCTCTCTCTCTCTCTCTTCTTGCAATGTTTCGTCCTTAAATCCAGAAGGACATCGTCGGACAGGTGTTGTGGGACTGAAATTCTCGCGGGAGTCCTACAGTATATATAGTCTGTTGCACATCATGGGTTCCTTTGCGACGAATTCTGATTGGCTACCTGGCTCAGCTGCTGATCCCCTGTTGGCGGATGCCTCAAGATTAGAGGTGGGTCCTATGCAGATGCTGCAGAAGTCGCTCAGACCGTCGTAATGTAAACCATCCTCATCCTTGACAAGAAATCCTCTTTGAAACTACTCAAGAGGCCTTCCTACTCCCTACTAGCATACGGGGAAGCCTAAACCAAGACGACATGGTATTACTAAATAATACCACACCACATAGGACGAAGTGTCGCAAGAAGGGGAGAGAGAGAGAGAGAGAGAGAGAGAGAGCGAGAGAGAGAGAGAGCGAGAGAGAGAGAGGAGCAAATGCCCCTGAGCAAGAGGAATCCAGAATGAGTCGTTAGTAACTTTTGTCGATTAGGCTTAAGATCCAATTTGTACTGCATTTTGTATAATATATTCAATTTGGCAAATATCACGTTTTTCTACATGAATCCCCTATTTGGCGTTTTAGTAGCCAATTTGAGTACAGAAGAAAAGTCAGTAATAAGAAGAATACAGAAACTTCTATACAAAATAAACGCGGATGAAATAACCAGTATTTTCAATATAACCAATAATAATAATAATAATAATAATAATAATAATAATAATAATAATAATAATAATAATAATAGTTACAACATAAAGAAAACGGTCATTGTCAAACACTTACAGCTGTTAAAGACATTCATCTATCTTTTTTTTTTTTACTGAAAATGAGTCAGGATAAAAAAAAAAAATGAAAATAAACTTCCCTCCAACACAGCGAAATCTTGCCGTTCGAGAAATATGTCGGAGAGTTTTCAAAAGATTTCCTGTATTACTCGTGAGAGATGAACATGGCGTCGCGGCGTGTTACCAAGTTAGCGCACACAAATATTCCATCCACGAGGCGATCGATTCAAAAACACCCAACTACTAAGTCTTGGAGCATATCTCAAAGGTCCGACCTGACCTCGCTGGCTGGGCGCTTAGAGAGAGATTTCTTGGAAATGATAAGTCAAGAAAAAGGTGGCGTAAGAAAGGAACAGAAAAACTTCCTGGGAGAGCGAAATGATCCCTGTCTAACAGTACGGTTTCAACCCTTAGAGCAACTACTCTCTCTCTCTCTCTCTCTCTTTGATATACCTATTGGCATAAGATTTTTTTTCTTTTTTGTTACATGGCGTTTAAGAAATGTAAAAATCATCGTCATCGTTGAAGCTTTCTACAGTAAGTGAGGTTCCCAGTGTTTTAAATGTGCATTGTTTTTTCTCTGATTCAAATTTTTTCATAGACTAAGCTATACCCGAAAGTTCAGGTCCACACTGATATGAAAGTTATAGTTCACTTTTTTCCGTTATCTATGGTTAAAAACTTCATAATTTTCTGAGCAAAGGGAAAAAAAATAAATTTGTCGTTTTATAAAAATAAAAAAAAAAAGTTGCAAGTACTGAAAACATTTAAGCAAAAACCTAAATACCTTAAAGAATTCAACTACTAAAGGTACTGAAGAGGCAGAGAGGCGAGTGATATACAGCGACTAAGTATATACTAATTTATTACAAAACCCTGGACATGTCATTAACAATCCCAAGCGGAAGAGTAAGATTTAAACTGAGAATAAGAAATGCATACAACTGGGAGAAAGTGTGTTTTCTCAAACATGAAAAGACTAACTATTTCCTTGTATATATCAAGGAAAACACGTGAAAGCTGAAATGCTTTCACACTTGTACACAGTTACGTTTTTATGCATAGGCGACTGTGTCTGACGAGAATGCATAATAAATGTTGTTTCTACAGCTTGTCCCTGGTCTGTGTTTCTGGCAACCACTTGTCAGAGGTCGGCTCTCGTTGTCGGTCTTCGTTTGACGATTCTGGTGACGTCTGCCAGGAGGGCTGCAGCGGACATGAACTATGTGTCTATGTGATGCTGGATATTCTGCTTTGCTGTTTTGGTCAGGCTATGCTGCAGGTTGTCCTTGAGTACATCTGGAAAGTCCTGTAGGAGGCGATGTATCTCTGGTACCGGAGTCGGAATGAGTGAGGATAAAGGAGTGGGTTGTGAGATCAGCTGCTGTCTTGCTATGCCCACTAGCATGTTGTGATCTTTTAGGAAGTCTGCTCCTAAAAGTATTATTATGTCTGCTGTGATGAATGTCCAGTTGTACTTCTTTCTGCTGAATGACAAATTCATGGTCTGTTTCCTGTATATTTTTAGCAGGGCCCCATTGGCAGTGGACACCTGGAGAGTGCAGGGCATGGGATTGAGGCATTTGGGCGGGTTGGCTGGCACGAACGATTTACATGTTTCGTTGTCAATGAGGAACTACTTGTTTGATCTCTCGTCAGTGATGAAGAAATAAATGGAGCCTATTCGGTCTGTGCCTCTAAAAAAGACATCAGTATAATCAGAACTGTTATCTCCTAAGAGACTATCTATCAGTCTGGCTCTGACTGTTAACTGTTTTGTTGGTTAGTGGCCGGCTTGCCTGTTTTTTGATGTGGCAGTGCTTTCAAAAGCATTTTTGGGCTTCACTTCCAAACCTATAGTGGTAGAAGCGTATGACCTTTGGATGCTCTTCTCTTTTGGGCTTGTACTTCCTGAAGCTTCGAAAGCAGTGTATAGGGGCGGCGAGGCACTCTGTCTTGCTGTCTGTATGTGTTGCTCTGCTGCTGTGATTGTGGGGCGGCTGCTGCTACAAGTGGTTTTGTGGACTCTATCGACTTGTGGGCCAGGCGGACAGAATCGACTATTTTCAGGAACTCGTTGAAGGGCATGTTTCATGTGTTGCTGATGGCTGCGATTATTTGGTAGGGCTAGTTTTGCAAGTAGGCCTTCTCTCACAAGGTCCAACATAGTCTCTGGGCTGCTGTTTGTGGAGGGGATCATCACTACCCACTGCAGCTGCTTGTAGATGTGCGACAGCCGCTGGTCTCCTGTTGCTGCTCCTACTTTGTCTAGGAACTTCCTGTTCTGAGGGAGGGTGGCATGCTGAAGGACGACCTTAGTTGGTTCTTCAGTGCTTCATAAGTGACGGTGGTCTGATGGTCGGTGAGCCATTCTGAGATTTGGTCAAAGACGTCATCTGGCAAGAACCCCAGGATGGTGTCAGCTTTGTGGGATGAGGAGATCTTCTTAGACCTGAAGATGGTCTCTGCTTTGAAGAACCTGGCCTCTGGGTTGTGGGTGGTGAAGGGCAGCATTCTTGCTGGATGGGCTGGTGCTGGCTGTGTCAGTCATGTTCGGGGTCACCAGTGTAGAGGTAGTGAGAAGAGTGATATACAACCACAAGGAATATACTGATTTATTAATCAAAACTGTACATGTCACTAACAATGCTAAGCAGAAAAGAAAGATTCAAACTGAGAAGAAGAAGGGCATACAACTTGGAGAAAGTGTGTTTTCTCAAACATGAAAAAGACTAACTATTTTCTTGTATATACCAAAGAAGACAATATGATACATATGGCTTGAAAGCTGAAATGTTTTTATATTTGAACACAGTTGCGTTTTTATGCATGGGCGACTGTGTCTGACAAGAATACATCGTAAACGTGTTTCTACAGCTTGTCCCTGGCGACCATTTGTCAGAGGTCTGCCCTCGTAGTCGGTCTTCGTTTGACGTTTCCAATGGCATCTGCCTGGAGGGCCACAGCAAAGGGATTGGGGATGGGTGCCTGTAGTACAAACTTCAAGTGAGAGAAAAATATAATTTTCAGTCTCGTTTTGACAGTAGTGTTTATCTAATGTCATTAAACATAGCTTGTACCGCATTTCACCGAAGATTTCCCGTTTTCTATCAACTTCCACATTCCTAAAGTGATTTCTTTCAAACCATTCTTTTCCTCCTCATATCATGCTGATCGTCATGGCTGTAATATATCGCTCTGCACTAAAACTCTCCGAATGAATTCTTCGCTGCATATTTTGCCCAAGAGCCGAAGCTTCGATCAGCATACATGACAGTAATGTTAGTCGCTACAGCAATTCTTTTACATGACCGACAGATCCAGTAATTATGGCCATATTCAGAGGAAGCCTTTCGGATCTGGTTGCATGCATATTGGTTATAAGAAAATGGGACTATTAGTCAGGTTTTGACTCTTCTTTTGCTACAAGGCTCCTTCTATGACCAATGAAGTGTCTATCCATATTTCTCTGTGAGTAATCCTGTGCGCAACAGCGTTAATCTATGGGTAATATATTTGATTATTAGGCTAAACGTAAACCAGCTCGGGGCTATCACCCCTTTTCTCACTACAGGCACTTATGTAAGAATGTAAAGTGAGGGCATCTTTTTTGAGCTTTTTATTTTGATTAGCTTTTGGAAATCGATATGATTTCCCAGAAGAGAACCAGAAATTTGCTTCTCCTATTAGTTTTCAGCAATAAAATATTTCACCCTTTTTCCACAAACTTGCATAGTTATTAATTATTTGTATAATTCTTATGACAGTGCCATCGTCATGACAATAGGTAAAATACTTTTATCTTCTAACAGGCTTTCAGCTTTATCTTGCATTTACGTTCTAAAAGACTGTCAACTTTATCTTGCATTTTACCTTCTAAAAGACTTGCAACTTTATCTTGCATTTTACTCTATCTAGAAGTGTTTGTTTCGATTTCCCCCATAAATTACTTAAATTATTATCTTCTTATGACGGGGAACTTGACTAGCATTTCAAATAGTGTGAACGATATGATAAAATAAAAAGAAATACACAAACAAATAATTTACTCTGGCGCAGAGGAATTCAATGATGTATGCATGCAATAGTCACTGAAATTCACCTCATGGTATTCCCTTTGTTTTGAAGCTGGGTGGTATCGAATTCCGATAATAGAATTACATCGTTTCCACTTTGACGCTCTATATAATACTGTTAGATGAAATGTTTAATATGCGTTAAGTCTTCGTCGATTTTATTATACTCGTATTACTGTTCCTTGTAAAACATGGATAAAATACTAGAATTTATGGTATAGTAGCACGTTATATTTTGATGAATATAAGTCAGCTCCGGTGGTACTAAATTTGAAGTCATTCATAGCTTGAAAGGATGGCCGATACATTGTTAAATATTAAACTTAACTTTATTTGAAAACGTAGGAACAAGGGCCAGAATTATGCACGGGGCTGAAGCCTTCTTGTTAATTCAGTGAATATCAAAATCACTCCCATTTCTCTTTCCCTCAATTGGCGACAAACTATGCATTTCAGGGACGGCGAGTCATCGTTTTTCTCAAATATCTTTCAAACTAATCATTTGAAGGAAATGGTATTTTGACACAGTGTACAGCACACCTCGCCCTAATTTTTGGTAATATAGTGCATTGTCAAATGGTGTTAGTTACGGCGTTTACTATTGACATTTAAAGGCAAAGTCGTCTGAGTCGGCAGGGCTCTATTACAAAATCGAACTCAGCGATCCCCATCCCTTTCCCCTCCCTCCCTCCCTCTTCCCACCTTCCCTTTCTCTCACTCCTTTACTGCTGTTTTTCTCATTTCTCCCCCAATAGAGTAAACGCCGTAACTAACACCATTTGTCAGTGCGTAATATTACCAAAAATTAGGGCGACGTGGCTTGTACAGTGTGTTAAAGTACGATTTCGATTATATAATTAGTTTGAAAGATATTTGAGAAAAAAACGATGACGCGACGGGCCCTGAAATGCATAGTGGGCGAAAATTCATTCAATTGAAATCGGAATAATCGTGACCACTCGCTCATCACACTGACGGGCCTTTGGTGGAACCTTCATTTCCCGCTCACAAATTCGCTTCCTAGGATCTGAAACGGGTCTTCCTTAAAATCCGCTGTATCTCGGAATACCTGGTTAAATCATCAGCCAAAAGATGCGTCTTATAAACGCCAACCCATAAATCACGTTGGTATTGGAAGGATTCTTTTCTTGTTTATGCTAATTAGGCTACTAACTCTGATATTGTTGCTTGGTTTTAAATTCGTTATTCTTTCTGCTGGAGACTCACTTTCAGCATTTCTTTGCCTATAGAGGTTAGCTTGTTTTGTTTTATGCCTTCTTGCCTAATAAAGGAAGTATAAAATTCGTCTGTCATTAGAGTACATCAGTTATCTAAAAATAACGTCTCAAATTTTATTAAGGATAACCATAGAGAGAACAAATGAGATGATGCAATTATAATAATCCTACAAACATGACTATGGGACTGAATATGCTATTTCTGTCGTTAGTTATATAATGAAATTTATTCTCATCTCTACACAATGAACCGCAATGTGTAGCCAGGGGGGTGAGGGGGGGTTGGGGTTGAAGAGGGAGGATTGAGTTAAATACACAGAAACTTAACAACCGCCACCATGAGTAGAACTGTGCTGATGAGTAGCAGCTTCAAAGTCAAGGTATTACTGCAAACCAGCGAACCAGGCTGAAGCCCCTCGGTTCAGATCGCCCTGGTTGTAATAATAAATGAAGAATAATAATAATAATAATAATAATAATAATATCCTTTATTTCAGCTCAGGGCTATATACATGGAATATACAAAATACAGACAGTAACATACACAATCTAGATACATGATAAAAAAAATTAATAATCGGCACTTATCCACACAATAGCTGAAGTAGCATAAAAGATAGTACTCATAATACTGGTAATAACAGTAATGATATTGGTTAGAAAAAAAATGCTTGAGAATTATAAGAGATAGTGCACAGATTATATAACTTAAATTTCAACTGTAGACCTTAGGTGGTTAGAGTCCATAGGGCTAAATACGAAAACTGAATGTAGAAAAACTTAAACTTGATAATATTCACAGTACTAATGAAAAAGTCAGGCTCTTAAGAATAGGTTGCTGGCTACGCCTATCACGACATTCCTATCAAGATAGGCGTAGGCAGCAACCTATTCTAAAGAGCCTTACGAATTTGTTCCCCAGATTTCTTGGAAAAAGAATTTGAACTAATTCGTAAGCAGCTTTCGTCTTTAAAGTATCCTGACCATATAATTGAGAAAGCAATTCACAAAGCGAAGGTAATTTTCTACTGACCCCATCAAGACAAGACTAGAGACACACCCAACAATAAAATAAAAATTCCACACCTGGACAGGATTAAGACGGTGACCCAGACCCTCGGAAAATCTAACCCTTTTGCATTTACTTACCCAAACACTGTAGCCATATCCCTGATTAACGTCCAACAAAAGACATCCCACAAGGACACAGGCGTTTATGAATCCCATGCCTGGACTGTGACCAATCTTACATCGGATTTACAGGTAAATCACTTCCCCAGAGATTATTAATACAACATAAACGGTCAGTTAGGTATGGACAACAGAACTCACCTATTTTCATCCATATAAATGAACATAACCATAGCATAAACTGGAATTTGTCACATAATTTATAGCAGCAACTGCCAGTACAAGAGTCAAATGATGGAATCGGCCTTGATTAAACAGAGGCAGGTAATGAACATCTCAAAAGGAGCATGGGATTCAGATGTCATTGACAAGATTTTCATTCAACGAACGCTCAAGAAGATTAAAGGAAGATTATCAGCGGGAGTGACCTAAATTGGCTTACCTGTGGATGGACCTCTTGGTATAAATACCACCTTTTCTGTAACTTTTCTCATTCATCTACCTGAAGAGGGAGACAGCAACCTCTGAAATATAGTACTTCTCTCTCTCTATATTTTCGTGTTTTTATCGGCTCCTTTTATTATCATTATTATTATTATTATTATTATTATTATTATTAATTATTATTATTAATTATTATTATTATTGTTATATATATATATATATATATATATATATATATATATATATATATATATATACATGTATAGAATCGTAGGCCATTACTTCAATGAAGATACGACTCCCTATGCAACAATTATGTAGTTCATCCCTCGTCTGTTGTCTGTTGTCTTTTGTTATTTGTATATTTTACATTTATATAAACTTTTGCATGTGTTTACTTAAGTATCGTGGCACTAAATATATATATATATATATATATATATATATATATATATATATATATATATATATATATATATATATATATATATATATATATATATATATATATATATATATATATATATATATATATATATATATATATATAGAAGACTTGTAGGAGGAAGTACATCTCAGGTGGTCCTTAAAATACTTTTATTACAACGTTTCAAAACACAAAGGTTTCATTTTCAAGCTGTAAAGACATAAAACAATAAAATTAATATTAAAAGCGCTAAATTACAAATAAAAGGCATAATACATTATACAAGACAAGATAAAAAAAAAAAAAAAAAAACTAGTTAGCAGAACCAACCATCAAGAGAGAAAGGGAGGACAGAAGTCAGAAGGAACAAACCAGAAATGACCGGCAACAGCTCACGTTAGGTAAAGAGTTGTCGAGGAAGACTGCGTGTTCAATTGAGGAACAAGCTGTTTAATAAACAAGGATTCCAGAATTGTCAGTAGTTTGCCATTCGGTGCCCGTCCCAATATTTCAAAATCTTTGTATTGTATATTCAGCTTGCATTATTAGCGTGTTGTCTGATATTAGAAAATTCTGGATTAGCAAGTTTGTTACCAGTTCTATAGCTAACGCCCTTATGGCAATCAATTCTGACCCTCAGTAACCTCTGTGTGGATCCCAAGCGTAGGTCCCACCCAGATTACATCTAGGGCAATTAAACTTGTACACAACACATGAGGTCATCAAAGGGTCAAGTTTATCCTTGAATTTAAACAAACTACCTAAACTGAGTGGGTTTGTTGGGATGATATTAAATCTAATAGCTGGTATATAATCAAATATGAGTTTTCTTAGTGCATCGTAGAAATTTTTGTCATGGATTAAAGGTACATTTGCATAAAATGGAAGCTTAGGCACAGTAGGTAAGGAGACTTTTGGGATAAAAACGTTATTAAGAAGTTTACGAACATACCCGTGAAAAAGTGTAGTGGGAAAATAATTGTTGGTAAATATTGACGTAAAAAGTTGATTTCTTCGTGAAAAATTCCCAACTAGATGTCAATGAGAAGGCACGATGAAGTAATGTGGATAAAGAATTTAATTTAAAACCATAAAAACAGTGACTATAAAAATTTGAACCTAATCCTGTAAAAGTTCCCTTCCTGTAAACTGAAGTATTAAAATGATCATATTGTCGTAAGACTAAAACATCTAAGAATGGTAGTTTATTATCACTTTCGCACTCCATAGTAAATTTTATATTTGGGTGTGCCGTATTAATGAAATGAAGAAACCTTTCAGCATCGTACTTGGATTTAAAAAGCGCGAAGGTATCGTCAACGTACCTTTTGTAGAATAGCGGATGGTAACTCAAAGGACAGGTGTCTAAATAACGTTTTTATCCCAAAAGTCTCCTTACCTACTGTGCCTAAGCTTCCATTTTATGCAAATGTACCTTTAATCCATGACAAAAATTTCTACGATGCACTAAGAAAACTCATATTTGATTATATACCAGCTATTAGATTTAATATCATCCCAACAAACCCACTCAGTTTAGGTAGTTTGTTTAAATTCAAGGATAAACTTGACCCTTTGATGACCTCATGTGTTGTGTACAAGTTTAATTGCCCTAGATGTAATCTGGGGACCTACGTGGGATCCACACAGAGGTTACTGAGGGTCAGAATTGATTGCCATAAGGGCGTTAGCTATAGAACTGGTAACAAACTTGCTAATCCAGAATTTTCTAATATCAGACAACACGCTAATAAATGCAAGCTGAATATACAATACAAAGATTTTGAAATATTGGGACGGGCACCGAATGGCAAACTACTGACAATTCTGGAATCCTTGTTTATTAAACAGCTTGTTCCTCAATTGAACACGCAGTCTTCCTCGACAACTCTTTACCTAACGTGAGCTGTTGCCGGTCATTTCTGGTTTGTTCCTTCTGACTTCTGTCCTCCTTTCTCTCTTGATGGTTTGGTTCTGCTAACTAGTTTTTTTTTTTTTTTTATCTTTGTCTTGTATAATGTATTATGCCTTTTATTTGTAATTTAGCGCTTTTAATATTAATTTTATTGTTTATGTCTTTACACCTTGAAAATGAAACCTTTGTGTTTTGAAACGTTGTAATAAAAGTATTTTAAGGACCACCTGAGATGTACTTCCTCCTGTAAGTCTTCTATTTTTCGAGTTACTAGTAACCGCCATACTTCGGAACGCTATATATATTTATATATATATATATATATATATATATATATATATATATATATATATATATATATATATATATACAGTGTGCGGCAACATAACCTCCTTTTTCCAAAAGGCAATAAAACAAGATGTATAAATCAGAAAGGTTTTTAATTTTGTTTGTTTCATAATGATAGTACATATTCAAAGTTTTGTTTCACACAGTTTTGAAAATCATATCAGGTAGGTGACGTCCCCCATTGTCCATACACGGCATAAACCGATTGACATAAACACGGGATTTCAAATATCCCCACAAATAAAAATCACAAGGGGACAAATCGAGAAGCCTACCAGACTTGAAGGCCAACATCCGAGAAGAAATTGCAAATATTCCCGCTGATACGCTGGTGACGGTCATGGCAAACACCAGAAATCGGTTTATGCAGTGTATGAATAATGGGGGACGTTACCTACCTGATATGATTTCCAAAACTGTGTGAAACAAAACTTTAAATATGTACTATCATTATGAAACAAAATTAAAACCTTTCTGATTTATACATCTTGTTTTATTGCCCTTTGGAAAAAGGAAGTTATGTTGCCGCATCCTGTATATGTATATTAAAGAGATATCGGATGTCTGAAAATGGGATTTGCGGATGCAGATGCGGATGTTTGATGCACATACATCGCGGATGCGGGTACTTTGTCAATCTAGATAATTAAGATATATTCAATTGTTAAAGACGATCTGCAGCCAAATAATTCAAAATTATGTGTTACCACATAATATTTGACGTACTAATTGAAAGTAGAAACATAAGTGATACTCATGTATGTGTGTGTATACTTTCCTTTGAACGCACAAACAGTGACAGCGATACACGAACGTTTTAGTTGTCCTGGCACAAGGTTATTTCATGCTCATTGCATGACAAGGGTAACAACACTCAAAGTCATTCTTCGCATGAGAGAGAGAGAGAGAGAGTGTGTGTTTCCAAAAAAATGCAATATGTCCTTTATGATTACAACTGCTGTAAATGACATGAAAATACTTAAACAAATATGCTTTAAAACAAATATGCTTTAAAACAAACAGAGCTACTTATAAAGTATATACTGTATGAAATGTGTCATTTGTCTCATGTATTCTGTATAATAAAACGAAAAAGCCCAATGTTCTTATAGCTACAATGTATGAGCATGAACTATTGAACACTGAGCAGGGGGTGATAGCCTCGTGACCGTATTAACAAACTGCGGATGCAGATGTGGATGTTGCTAGCAAAGCTAATGCTGATGTTAAGAAAATGTCGATGCGGATATGGATGCGGATTTATATAAAATGCAGATAATCCGCGGATGCGGATGTTGATATCAGAACGCTTCTAATATATATAGATATATATATATTATATATATATATATATATATATATATATATATATATATATATATATGGTATATATATGTATATATGTATATATGTATATATCATATATATATTATATATATATATATATATATATATATATATATATTATATATATATAGTATATATGTATATATATGTATATATATGTATATATATATATATATATATATATATATATATATATATATATATAATATCTATATTATTATAATATATATTATGTATATGTATAATATAATATATATATATATATATATATATAATATATATATATATATATAGATATATATCTAAATATATATATATATATTATATTATCTATATATATATATAATATATATATAAATAAATATTATAATATTATGGATGCAGTATATATCATTCAATGGCAAGGCAATTTATATAAACATAACTAATGCAAATGTCAAAAGAAAACTGAGAAGGGATACACTACATAATTGTCGTACGGAGGGTGAAGACTTCATTAAATTGATGGGAAAACATTCTTGTTGTGTTCATGATTTACAGCTTAATTACTGTAAGTGGAGCATAGCAAAGTAAAAGGAAGGTAAAATTTCGAATAAGTACTGGAAGAACAAATCTTTCTTGACAGGCTGATAAACATCGGAGGAAAGGTCACAGTCGATATTAAGATAAATAGTAGAAGTGGTAAGTATTTCTCGGATGACACATTTGAAGAAGAAGGAGACATCCTGAATCGGTTGGAAACATTTCTATTTTTAATTACGATTATAAAAGCTTATATTTATTTAGGACTTAAGGACAAGTCTTGGGATACGGTTTTTTTACGACTACCCAGTTTAAAGAAAAGAGAGAGAGAGAGAGAGAGAGAGAGAGAAGAGAGAGAGAAGAGAGAGAGAGAGAGAGAGAGAGAGAGAGTGGGTAAAGCAAACAGACCAGGGATATTTCTAGGAGGAAGAATGGATGAAATACATCACGAGGCGAATGGAATAAATAAGGAAAGACTTTTTTTCGTCATTATCAACAAGAAACTGATGTTTCTCTTTCCAGAAGATTCCCAAAATGTAGGATATATCTAAGGACAATTGCTTCTAGGTATCATACTTTCTTTCATATAGAGAAGATTTGTAATGACCACAATATCTCCATGATACACTCCAGTCTATCATCAATATGATTCCACTGAGGGAGCGCTATCATCAAGAAATTCATACAAGAGTCCAAAACATGAAAAACAAAATGTCTCACTTTTCCGCCAGCCAGAGAAAAAGACGCCTTCTAACCAATCAGAGAAATGACAGCAAGATTTCATTATGGGCTTTTTATGAACTGTCTTCAGGCATCACAGATGACACGTTAACGTAATCGGCTTACAGCCGTGTCTAAAGGTGTCTAAAGGCGAAAGATGATTTTTATTGCGGAAATGCTTCTCTTTCTGCCACCGAGTGGGC
>NC_061089.1:75751322-75753822 GCF_015104395.2 Macrobrachium nipponense
ATATCTCATCTACGTACTGTATCATTTACTCCTAGAATATCCTTCTATCTGACTCCTAACAGTCTTCTTAAGGCTTTGTTTTCAAATCGACAAATGATTTCAGACATAGTTCCATTTCCGTACCATGATTCATGCTCGTGCAGCAATGCAGATCACACTAGACTGATACACAGTCTTATATTCATCGTTATGTTAGTGCAGTCTATTTGATTTCCAAATATTGTACAACTTACCTACTGTTTAGTTTGCCTTTATTTGTATTTCAGTATATTCGAACTCAGTATCGGATATCATCATTCCTAAATACATGAAAAACTCAAGTCTCATCAATTATTTGTTCATCTAGTGTTATTTCCTCTCTTTGGGTATACCCTGTTCTGATTTCAGGTTTTCTTAAGATTTACTTTGATTCCAATTCTCTGGATAAATGATACAATATTACTGATCACGATTCGTAAATCTTGTGGTGTTTTGCTAATTCGAGCGAATCGTTCACACATCATAATTCTGTCAAGTATCTCTCCTTACTCCATTTTAATTCTTCTCATCATGAATACAATGAGAACAGCAAAGTGAAATAATATTTCCTTGCATCACTCGACTATCTGCAACAAATTCACTCAATTTCACTCACTCAACATTCAATTTCCATGTATTTAGTACCTGTATACTTTAAATTAGCTTTACTTATCGAACAGGAATAACTTCCATAATACAAATGCCTTCCCGGAATCAACCAAAGCCATCATATGCTGTTGCACAAAACGTCTTAATACAAGCACTGGATCTAGACAAATCTACCCGTTCTAAAACCAGTTTTCTCATCTGCAAGAATCTTATCATTTGCTTCCTACAGCTCATTGCAAAGGAGCTTGGTGAACATCATCACAACCGACGTGAGCCAAAGCTTCTATAAACTACCCTTGTCTTCATACCTACAAACATCCATAAATTCATATCTGTATCTGTTTCTTCCTACTTTTATCATTTTAGGATACGCATATTAGAAATAAAGTTTAAATTAACTGTTTCACTAAATTATGCTTGCGAATATTTTCATATGAAATAAAGCAGTTAGCAGTTCACATGAAAAAATGAAAATCTTCCTTTGTTAGTGTCACGGAATGAAGAGGTCATTCCTATGAATAACCCACTTATAATGTTCCCTTTCTGTTATTCCCCGAATCCATTTTTATTCGTTACTGGGAAAGTATTCCGGTTTCTGCAAAGAGAGAGAGGCATAAAGACACTCAGATTTTAGGGAGAAATCTAAATCAAGACTCAGTTCAATATCACATATGAATTACAGGAGTTCTTCGAGTTCTAAAAGAGTCAAAACCAAAAGGGAGTAATTCATTTATTATTTTGTTTATCAGCAGTGTTAACATAATTTCTTTTCACTCTT
This sequence comes from Macrobrachium nipponense, assembly GCF_015104395.2. Classification (NCBI taxonomy): domain Eukaryota; kingdom Metazoa; phylum Arthropoda; class Malacostraca; order Decapoda; family Palaemonidae; genus Macrobrachium; species Macrobrachium nipponense. The sequence continues at coordinate 75,752,728 of NC_061089.1, forward strand.
CGACCGTATCATTTTATTGGCCTTTCTTCTAAATGTATGTAATTTTTAATACTAGTAATGATAACAATAAACATGGTGAAGAAAATGATCAACTCTCACAGCAGAGATGATCAACTGCAGTATTTTTATATTCAAAACAGCATATTAGCCCATTCTCCAACCTGGACATTAACACCAATAATACGACATAAATAGTAACATATTTACCAAATGATAATTTCTAATACCATTTTATATCTTTAAATGCAAGTCCTCTGTTTTAATCTTCCCTTGAAATTGAATAACTTTATTATATTCGCATTATCGGTGTTAACGTCTTTTGCAATATTATACTAGATAATGAAGAACCTAGATCAACGTAGATTTCGTAACGGAAAGAAAACTGATTGACGTTTTCCAATCATATTATTTATCAAAGGTCTTCATTGCTCTTTAGGATAATTGCCCTCTTGAAATCAAAGCGTTGATAACTAATCAGAGTTCAAGTTGGATATTAATAAAGTGGAAGTTATTCTAGCCTGTTAGCAATGTTTTTCTGAAGGCAAGACACAAAAACTCGATTGGATTGTTTAAGGTTTTTTAGGAACTGAAAGGAAGAGGGGCAACAAAAGCAACACCGATAACTGCTGAACAACTTTTTTCGTGTAATCTATTCATTCGCCTTTGTTCTTGAAATGTCAACGCGAAATGGTATGTTATTTCAATCCAGAATCATCATGAAATGTGAACGCGAAATTGTACGTTATTCACCCAGAATCATCATGAAATATCAACACGAACTTGTACATTATTCATCCAGAAGCAGCATGAAATGTCAACGCGAACTTGTACATTATTAACCCAGAATCATCATGAAATGTCATCACGAACTTGTACATTATTCATCCAGAATCAGCATGAAATGTTAACGCGAACTTGTACATTATTCACCCAGAATCATCATGAAATGTTAACGCGAACTTGTACATTATTCACCCAGAATCATCATGAAATGTCAACGCGAACTTGTACATTATTCACCCAGAATCATCATGAAATGTCAAAGCGAACTTGTACAGTTATTCACATAAGTTCATGGATGTCCGGGTGTTTGAG